>NC_043990.1:4075683-4130683 GCF_902150065.1 Myripristis murdjan
TGCTGATGTGCAGGACACCCCGGGCGGCTGGGTTCAGACGCCTGGAGGCCTGATTAAACTGCACAAGATCAGCTGTGTTTGCGGGAGCTTTGCCGTGCAAGACCTTATCAGTGATTAGAATAATTCTGAAAATCAATTCTGAAAAAAAAATTCTTATTAGGGAGACCTCTGGCTCTGAAGTGTCTGTGAATGTGTGGTCAAAAAAAAAAAAAAAATGAACCTCTTCAGCTCGGCCGGTGCGTTCGGTGGGTTTTTGGCATCGCTGCTCATCGTGGCTTCGTTCAAACCCTCAGGACTTTGGTTTTAAATTCTGGAGCGATCCGGACATTCCCAGAGATTCGAACACGCGTCGCTGAAGGCACGTCCGTCATTTTCCGTTTGACGTGACGCCGCCGCCGCCGCAGAGCCACGGCGTCTCGGCTGAGGATGGCTCCAGCTTCAGCGTGTCGCTCCGTCAGCACAGTATGGAGGAATATGTATTTTTTTTTTTTTATTTTTTTTTTTTTATTCTAACTTTGAAGCTCCTTAAGTGCACATGAAAGGGAAAATCAAGAGTTCAAGAGGTGACGTGGTGGAAACTCACAGAACGTGACGTGTGACGTGACGCGCGGAACAAAAGGCGTCTGTGGCATTTCAGGATTTAAAAAAAAAAAAAAGATAAAAGCCGTCATATTTTTTTCTAATAGGGCAGACGTGGAAGAATCGATCACACACAAGTTGATGCAAAACGACAACTTGCACTCGTTCTCTCGTCCTCGCTCCCTCCGTCCTCCTGCTGCCCCCCTCCTGACCTCCCTCCTCCTCCTCCTCCTCCTCCTCCTCCTTCCACTTGTCCCCTCTTTCTTTCCTCCTCTCCACACTTCTGACCTCCCCTCTCTCTCTCTCTCTCTCTCTCTCTCCCTCTCTCTCTCCCTCCCTCTCTCTCGCTCGCTCGCTCGTTCATCCCCTCTGCTCCCTCCTGACCTCCCTCCCTCCGTCCTCCTCCTCCTCCTCCTCTCCTAATTAGCACCTGAGCGTACAGGCCTGGTTAATATTCGGCGGCGAGGTGCAGCGACGGCAGAAGGGCACCTCGCCGTCTCTTCCTCCACTGCTGTTGCCATGGCGACGGCATGGAAATGAAGCACCTCTCTCTCTCCTCTTTCTCTCTCTCTCTCTCTCTCTCTCTCTCTCTCTCTTTCTCTCTGTCTCCTAATTTTTTTTGGCCCCCTCCTCTCAATCTTCTCTCCCCCCCCTCCCTCCCCCCCTCACTCCCTCCCTTCATTTTTTAATAAGGAGTCACTGCATCCATTAAATTTTAGGATGGAGGGATGGCAGGGGACTTGCAGGGGCAAAGCGACACACACTCGCAGGAAAGGAAAAAATGTAAAGAAGGGGAGGAAAAATTTTAAAAATAAATAAATAAAAATAAAAAAAAATCCTCCTGGTCAGTGTTTACAATATTTACAGTTGCTGTGATTTGATTTCTCTCTCCGTCTGTCAGATGTTTGTGATGCGTCGCTCTGTCCAAGGACGCCGCAGGGTTTGTTCTCTCTCACAGTTTGGTGTGTGTGTGTGTGTGGTGTGTGTGTGGGCGTGTGTGTGTGTTGTGGTGTGTGTTTGGACGATGGCCTTGGCCTTGATGAAGTTCTTTAAAGCTGCTAATTGTGTTTCATTCATATTTCATGGTCGCGGGGGGGCAGCCATTTTGCCGAGGGAGAATTGATAGAATGTCAGGTGTGTGTGTGTGTGTGTGTAGGTGTGTATGTGTATGTGGGTGTGGGTGTGGGTGTAAGGGTGTGTTGCATTCCTAAGCCGTGACAGTGAGAAGCCAGTGGGTTTTTTTGTGATTGAATGAGTGTGTGTGTGTGTGTGTGTGTGTGTGTGCATGCATTTGTGTCTTGCATTCATTAGTCATGACAGTTGGAGGTCATCTGGGTGTGTGTGTGTGTGTGTGTGTGTTTTTGCGTGAGAGTGAGAATGTTTGTGTGTCGCTTCACAGACATTCATACAATACCTGTGTTTATGGAAAACTATGTCTCTCTCTCTGTGTGTGTGTGTGTGTGTGTGTGTGTGTGTGTGTGTGTGTGTGTGTGTGACCATCATGAGCTCCAAGGCCGCTGTAGCAGCTTGTGTTGTAGCTCCTGATCAGCCAGTTTAACCAAAATGGCAACACAAGTGAAACGTGTTCCAGGTTTCAGCTCCATTCATCTGCCTGAGTGCCTCTGAGCAAGGCACGGTGCTTCCTCCTTTCCCTCTCCACCTCCTCTGTTATTTCACTGCCTCCTCCTTTCCTTCACTACCCTCCTCCTCTCCTACACTACCACCCCCTTTCCTTGTCTACCACCTCCTTTCCTTCCATACCTCTTCCTTTCCTTCACTGCCTCCTCTTTTCCTTTTCTACCTTCTCCTTTCCTTCCCTACCTTCTCTTTTTTCCTTCCTCCCCCTTTCCTTCCCTACTCTCTTTTTTTCCTCCTCCTTTCCTTCATTAACTCCTCATTTTCTTCATTACCTCCTCCTGTCCTTCTTTACCTCCTCCTCTCCTTCACTAACTCCTCCTTTCCTTTCCTGCCTCCTCCTTTCCTTCTCTACCTCCCCCTTTCCTTCTCTACCTACTCTTTTCCTTCTCTACCTACTCATTTCCTTCATTACCTCCTTTCCTCCTTCACCTCCTCTTTTCTTTCCCTACTTTCTCCTTTCCTTCCCTACCTTCTCTTTCTTCCTTCCTCCCCCTTTCCTTCCCTACCTCCCCCTTTCCTTCACCGTCCCCTCCATTCTTTCATAACCCGTCAACTAATCTTCACCATCCTGTTGCTGTAAGAAACTGAACCATCGTCTCCTTCGTTTGAGACTTGAATATCTGTGAAATTCAGATCATTTCTGTAAAACTAAAAACAAACGTACTAAAACTGGTCTTCAGGTATAACCAAGTTAGTAATGAAGTGAAACTGTCTCCATTCTGTTGGCTTCTCCTTTCATTCCCGTCTTTTCCTCCTTGAGGAGCCGAGTGGCAGTGAGTGGTGGGAGAGGAAGCGACCTCTGACCTCCCCTGAGTAAACCCCCCTGGGCATCAATGAAGCATCACATTATTATCACTTTATTATTAATATCATATGCAAATATTATGCGGCGTTTCGTCCGCATTCATTCAGCTCATTTGCAGCAGGAACGCCGCCGCCGCTGCGAGGGAACGTGTGAAATTGATATGAAACGATTCAGCCGAGCCTCCCTGTTAAACACACAAAGAGAAGAGCCGCTCTCCATGTATGTCACCCATCGCTTTGCTGCAGAGTGGAAGGACAACCAGATCCCCAAAAATTAAAATGACCTCAGAGCGTCACCGAATCCTTGAAAAGTTGGTGTGTCTGAAAAAGCTAAAAGTTGGACAAATGTTGCTGATGAATTCATGGCCTTCAAACAGCATTTTAAAAAAAAATTAAATTCCCATGATAGACACATTGTGAGGAAAAGCCTGCGGTGGACGTTTGTGTTGATAAAGCAGCGGTTTAAAACATGACTTGACAACATTTAGAGTGAAGGCGAGCAAAAAAAAAAAAAAAAAAAATCTTTGAAATGCACCGAACATGACCTTGAAAATCCCAGGGAAGTCCTCAGATTTGATTCCCAAGTGAGTCTCATTTCTTTCTGTGTCGCTCGTGTGATGTTCAGCAGTCACATGTACACATGAGGTGGAGGTTTTAAGAGTTTTTATAGGTCGACGCTGGTCATCACACACACTCCTACTGCTCTTTCACTGCAAAAACGCAAAATCTTACCAAGATTATTTGTCTTATTTCAAGTCAAAAATGTCTTATTTCTAGTCAAAATATCTCATTACACTTAAAATAAGACATGATCACCTCAGAAGTAAATTGTTTTTAGACAATTTAAAATTCGCTTGTTTCATTGGCAAAATTTGCCAGTAGAAAAAGTGAAAATTCACTTGAAATAAGTGAAAATTAGCTAGAAACAAGAACCAAATTTTCCCAAAGCAAAAAGCAAGCAAATTTTCACTTGAAACAAGAGACAGTTGTCTAAAAACAAGTTACTTCTGAGGTGATCATGTCTTATTTTAAGTGTAATGAGATATTTTGACTAGTAATAAGACCTTTTTGACTTGAAATAAGACAAATAATCTTGGTAAGATTTTGAGTTTTTGCAGTGTTCCAGCATTTTCTATTTTTCTATTAAGTCATTATATTCTGACGTGGATGTTGTTCTCGTCAGTTTTGACCTGAAGAAGATCGCGTCCAATCAGACGTGTGCAGCCTCTCATCTGTTATTCACAGAGACAGCAGGGAGGAGGGTCTCTCCAGCTGCATTTCATATATTTGTATTTTTTGATGTTAAGTTTAGTTCACTTTTTTTATCTTGTTATCCCTGACAAAGTCTTCCACACTTTTCTGGGCTTTGAGTTTTAAGTACAAATTACAAGTACTAATTGTCAAATAGATTAAACTAATTTAATTAATTTCACTTTTATTAAACGCTCGTCCTGTATTTCAGAATCCTTCAATTTAAACCAAAAAAAAAAAAAAAAATCCCATTTGTCTCTCACAGCAAACGGGGGGAAAGACTAGTTTAACAGTGTGCAGCCTCTGGGTTTTATTTTAATGAATGATTTTCTGCCCGGCAACAGCATAAATTCATGTTTTACATCATATTAAGCAGCAACCATCTGATTTTCGGTCGGGTTATGTGAAGATTGGAGCTTTTAAGGAAAGGGGAAAAATCCTAATTTAAGGTTTCCTCAGCCAAAACCAAAATTAGATCTTTCTTTCTTTCTTCCTCTCTTTTTTTTTTTTTTTGCCTTATGATGAACTGAGTGCAGGTTAATGTTTAGCCTCCTTATTGCTGTGTTTGCTGTGTTGTCGCTGCCCTCGGTGCAGTCCTGTCCACACCCCCACACTCCAATTCACAGACGTCCATACGGGCAGGATGCGTCACTGCTGTGTCTGTATTGACTGGATGAATGATTAGCAGGGAGGGAGCGGGCGAGCGAGGAAGGGTAGAACTAATGGAGGAGCGAGGGGAGAGATGAA
The DNA here is from genome assembly GCF_902150065.1 of Myripristis murdjan. Classification (NCBI taxonomy): domain Eukaryota; kingdom Metazoa; phylum Chordata; class Actinopteri; order Holocentriformes; family Holocentridae; genus Myripristis; species Myripristis murdjan. Next base: position 4,080,703 of record NC_043990.1, read on the forward strand.
TAGATTGATTGATGTCATACATATTCAGCTGTGGCAGACTTGAACCTTGAGATACTAAATGATACAAGAGTTTGGCCAACTCGTCGCACATCATCAATGCGAGGCTGAGAGCAGCATTCCAATTATCCAGCCAATCATCCGAAACCCAAAAACTCTCTCAAGGTTCTTTGCAAATGAAAAGCCAGCTTTGTTCTCATCAGCACATCAAATTGCCTCACTGGGATCCATCAGTCATTTACCACAGCTATCCCTCTGTCATTTAGAGCTGCGGTGCTGTCTGACGCTCAAAGTGCCGCCCGGGCCTTCATCGCCGGCTCCCCAAAGCGAGGTCCTGGGACCGGCGCGGCGTCCCGCCGAGGCTTCTGGGGATCCGGGGAGCACAACGCGTCGCTGAGCCTCTCCTCGTCGGCTCCGGGTCACACGCTCAATGACAAGAGGATGTTCTCTTTTAGATGAAATCGCTTCTGTTCAAGGCGTCCTGGTGGCTCTGCTCTTTCAAGGCGTGTGCCACGTCGTGTCCCCGGTTTGAATCCGGTCCACGACCTTTTGTTCAACATCGTCTCCTTCTCTTTTGTCCGACTTTACTGTCCGCTGGAAAAAGAGCACAAATGCATAAAAAAAAAATCTTTAATGGATTACTTTACCCCAAATCGATAGTGTTTATATCCACAGAGCCGGATTTGAGAAGGACGGCCTTTCCCATTCAGATCAACATAGCAGGATGATCAGAGCAGTGATCTCCATTCTTTTTATCGTCTTTATTTTAGTTTCATATTAATTGGATGTGAGCTCGTCGTCTGGCTTTAATTGTCTTATTAATTGCACTGATCAGGAGAGGCGCTCCTCACGTCATTGTTCTTGTGCAGTGGCAAGAAAGGTTTTCTGTTGAATTCGAAGGCTTTCTGTTTGTATGTGTCGAGTTGCCGCGGTAACGGGCTAGCTTCCCCATAAATCGACTTGCGGCAAGGCGTCGGCTCTCCGAGGTGAGAGGTTTTTCCAGCAAAGACAAAAAAAAAAAAACTCTGGAGCGGCGTCTTGTTTTTTCAGCTCGTAGCACGTGGAGAGTCTGTTTCATTTCAGTTACATTTCATTTCAGTTACATTACAGTATTGATTATGTTACTGTAGGAAGCCACATGATAAGTTAGCACCTTGGCTTTTTGGTCTTTCTTACACACTTTTATTTGTCTTTTTTTTTAATCACAGAGACTGAAGGCTCCAAAAGCTGCAGCCACGTCCGGTCACGCTGCACAAAAAACTCTGAGAATTTGTTGTTTTCATGTTCCTGTTGCTGGTCTGGGTGCAGGTTTTTGACATTGAATATTCAAATTCACATTCAGAAATTCCAGATATTTTGCCCTCCTGTAAAACTAACCTCAGATAAAACTAGTCCCATTAAAATGAACTTTGTTGAGATTGTTTGCAGGCGTCACACGGGACGTTACTGCTGTGAGGACAGTATTTAAACGGACCAGACGCTCCAATCTGTGTAACTTTGGAAGCTGGGATCTCTTAGTCCATGCAAATTATCCACTAACTTTCCAAGCATCCCATGTTTACGGTTACATTACCACACGACGTCACTGCAAATGAATCTGGTCTGACCAGAGCTTTAGAGGGAGACTTTAATAAACTGTGTAAAGAAGGTGAGTCTATCCCGGTGGAGGTTGGCTCTCTAAAATTCCTGCAAAAACCCCGGTGAATGCCATGGGGCGGAAACACATTGGACACAATTTTAACTCCCAGTTTTAACTTGACAAATACAATTAAGCCATCTTGACATATTTTCAAGAGTGCCTTGGATCTGCCTTTTTCCACTTCATTACCGGATGACCCTTTTTCATCCAAAGAGCAGCCAACACCACCGTTTTTAACATTTGAAGATAAGCCTCTTTCTCTTTTCTGAAAGTCGATTACGACTGGCCTTTTCCGACCTTTCGACATCTTAAGTTTGCCTTCTCTTTCGGTAATTGCTCGTAAGGAGCTGAGCGCGGGGCAGAGCCTTGTGTTTCTGCCGGGATCATCGGGGCACGATGTCCTGACGGTGGGTTTCACAGATCTCCTGTATGACTCAAGCGTGATTTGGATCTCTATAAGATTAGGAGGAGGCGGCTGGAAATAGCCCGGCGCTCTCATAAGAGCTGGGTCATACTACCAGCTGTGTTAATGATGCATTAGCACCACGAGGTGTCTGCACAAAGGCATCCTTTGATCAATCATTTAGCATCCTCACACACACACACACACACACACTCGTATATTGACAAGCACACACACTTTGAGGTGGCAAATTTTGTGCTGCATGGTGAATGTGTGCCTGCTGGGGGGTCACGGGGACTCCAAAATGAGGGCACCCTCACTTTGGCGTCCTCATTCCCCTCTGATGCTCCCTCGCTCGCTGCAGCCGCCTCCTCTTCCCTCACATGCACCGCTGCCTCCTCTCCACACGTCTGACGTGAGGTGAGCGAGGTGTTCAACGTACGGTCCCGGGACCCTAAGGAGGTCCTCAGCTAAATGAGGAAAAGTTTAATTTCACTCTGATTTAATTCACTAGAAATTGTTAGAACGCAGAAAATATATGTAAAATGGATATTTATCATTAATATTATTATTATTAGTAGTAGTAGTTGTAGTAGAAGTAGTAGTATTAGTATTCTTTTATTTGTTTATTTATTTTAAATTTCTTCTTTCTGGTTTAATCTCACAACGATCTGTCAGTGTATATTCACTCGATTTCTTTCAAAAAAAAAAAAAAATGAGGAAAAAGGTAATTAGCAGAATAGCAAAAAATTACTGCCATATTAGTAAAAAGTTAAAAAATAAGTAGTGTTTTTTTTAGTTAGAAAAAGAAAAATACAAAGGGAAAAAATACCCCCAAAATTTCCAGATAATTAGCAGATGAAAAAATTAGCAGATTAAAATTGGAAATGAATACATATTCACAAAAAAAATGCAATAAAACTATATTTATAAAAACTAAAATGATATCTTTATGGGTCAGATCAATGATAGTGGATGGATTTGGACAGGTTTGTCTTGTCTAAATGTTTGTGAAAGGCGTCACTTTTTAATAGTTCTTGATAATATTTCTTGATAAAAGGGTCACTTCAGACGGTGGGGGGGGGGGGGGGGGGGGGGGGGCTCACTGAGACTCAGCTCAGGGGGTCCGGGACACGAGGAAGTCTGAAAACTCCCGGTCCAAAGCTGCCTCACAGTGAACAGAGCAGGACGGGGATCAAAGTCTGGCTCGGGGGTCCGTTAACGGGACGCTGGCTCCTGACAGACGCTTGTTAGAAGCTGCTGGGCTCAAATCCACGAGCCTTCGGTTACAGGACGGTCTCACAAACCGCTGGACTCTCAGACTGGATGCTGGAATGTGTTCTCAGGACATCTTGTAACAGAGGCTCTGCTCAGCCCCGGCCCCGCCCCTCTGTGAGGCTCCGTCCCCTCCACTTTGCCCTTGTTCCAGTAAACGTGTCTTTAACCCTCCCGTTAGCGCTCCTGCTCCCTCCAGTGCGCCTTCCCTCCCTCCAATTTGTCTTCCCATTCGCCCACGTGTCCTCCTCTTACCTCCAGCAGGCGTCTCTCCTCCGAGGCGTACATCGCTCCTTCTTGACATTGTTCACTTTACGTCAGCGAGCGAACGGAGTGGCCCGTAAAGCCGCTCAGGTTTCCATCAGCTCGTGGTTATAGTGACATAAAGCTGCCGTGTCAGCGCTGGGACGGCCTCGATACCAGAGCGCTGACGAGATGAAGATCCAAGACAGTTTTATTGTTCCATGATGGTGGAACCGCTGCTGCAGGAGAAGAAGAAGACAGTCCAGCAGATACACTGATTCATTTGATTTTTTTTTTTTTTTTTTTTTTAGAGGAAAAGTCACTGTAGAAATCAGTGAAGCAGCACCTTTGGCCTTCATTTTTGATGCAAAATGTCTAAATGTTTGAGTGCTGCATCTTCATCAGAGGCAGAGAGATGAAGATGCAGACAGAACTGAAACACAGCGTGCTGTCCGGCTGCACGGGTCTGCCTGACCGCTGCAAAGAGGCCTTTTTTTCTTTAAGGCAACTTTATTAATCTTTTAAAAAAACAAAGAAACAGCAGAGTTTTTGAAAATCTCTGCACACAGGAGAACACAGAGACTGAGAAAGTGAGGAGTGAGTGCTGCTGTTTGTGAACATGACAGATTTAGCTGCAAATGCAAGTTTAAATCTGGTTAAAAACGTCTTCATAATGTCCAAAAGTGTTGGGCAAAGCAAGTGGGAAGAGAAAATCGAGGCTGAGGGGTTTATGTGGAAGTCACAAATGAATACAAGATGTTGAAAATAACTGCAGGATGGAGGCGGCGGCGCGTGAGGTCAGCGGCAAGTAACGTTACGACAGTGACATCGGCCTTTTCAACTTGTTTTGTTCGCAGTCCACACAACAAAAGGAAAACGGCCTTTTCAAGAAATTCCACTTTGGAAAGAGACGAGCGAAACGAAAAGAAAAGAAAAGCTTTTGTGTTTCCCACAAAACTCGTCTCTGTGGGGACGGAGCCTCGTAGGACAGCAGAGGCGTGACAGTGTTCACCTCCAGGATTTCTATCTGCAAACCTGCACCAATGGAAAAACTCCATGTTCCTGCTGATCTTCTACCAAAGCGAGCGGTGGGATTTGAAAGCTGACGTCACTCCTCCTCCCTTTCCTCCAGCCGCTGGTTTCCATTCATTCCACGACGATATGAACATGAACTTTCAGAGCCTTCACACTTTCTTCACTCCAGTTTTCCCTCACCAGAATAAAGTCCTCCACATGAGTTTTCCTCAAAGCAGCAGCACTGTTGGCTTTTCAGGACTTGGAGTGAAAAAAAAAAAAAAAAAACGCTCCCTCCCTCCGCCAGAGAAAATAGACCCCGGGGGAAATGCTGTGCTTTCCACAGGGAGTTATCATTTCTGTGGTTTGTGCAGAACATTATGAGGCGGCTGCTTCAACCCAAAATTCACGTTTTGTTTCTGTGTTGTGAAATCTTTGGTGGACAGTTCTCTCTGTATATGAGCGGTAACACCCCCCCCCCCCCCCCCGCCCCACCCCGTCCGGAGCGGGACACTGTGATGTGCTTTTTGTTGTTTTTATTTATCTGTGTGTTCTGTTTTCTGTCTTGTGTTGCCGTGGCGGCGCTGCTCCTCGTCTCCCCGTCGACTCGAGCCGAGGCGCCGCAGCCTCAATCACAATAATCTGAATAAAACGCCTCGGCCCGCACCTCCGTCTGCCTCCACACTCCCTCCTTCTCTCTCTCCATTACTGATCTCTCTCCGTCTCGTCCTTCGCCCTTCACCTCTTTTTCCGCTCGTCTACCTCTCTTTATCTTTCTCTCTCGCCGTCTCCTACACACTTATACACATTTCCTCCATCTTCTTCTGTGCGTCTGATTTCTTTCTCTCTCTCCTCCTCCTACACTCTCGTCTTCTCTCCCTCGGCCTCTTTCTCTCCATCTACTTTTTTGTTTTTCTTTGTTTCTCCTACACACTCGCTTGTCCTTTTCCTTCCACCTCTTTCCATACATGCACTTTTATTCTGCTATCTTTTCTTCCACTCCCTCCTACACTTTCTCTTTTTTCTCTTTTCTCTTTTTTCTTTTCTCTCTCTCTCTCTCTCCCTGGTGCTTTCCCGCTCCTCCTCCGTCACTTGCTGGGTTTCCATCCAGGTATTTTTATACCTGTTATGTTGTATAATTAAGTATACTTCACAAAAATGTAATGCAGCAATTCAAAAGTTCACCTCGTCAAAGTTCATGCAAGAAAATCTTTAGTTTGAAAGTAATTTGTGATCAGAAAGAACGGCATGCGGAGGAATTTGTGCACAAGATTTGAGAGAAACTTTTGTGGAAAAATGGAATAATGGAAAATACTTCTTTTTTTTTTAGTGGGATAAAGCTTGAATTAAAGTGGCAAATTTCAAGTTTTCTCTTTTTCCAAAAAAAAAAAAAAAAATCTATGCTCGTTTCAGGAGGAAAGTTATTTTTTTTGTCCAAAGGATATTCAGTAAATAGCGATGTCGAGGCATTTGTGGGATGAATAATAGCACCAACTGGGTTCAGTCTCGCTGCACAAGTTTCTCGGTCTTCTGAAGGACAGACTGTAAAAATATCTGTCTGCGCTGGTTCGCTTTAGAAAGCCGGGCATGGCTGCACGGCCATTAGTTTGCTGCGTTTGTTGAATTATTGGCATTCTTTGTTTTCGTCTTTTGGATAAAGCATGAAATATGAGCGCCATTAACGCTAAGGAACAACTGGACCAACACTAATCAAAGTGTTGAGACGCTCTCCATTTTTCTGGGGAATGTTTCGTTTATTGCGAGTTTGTTTTGTTTTTTTGTCAAATGATCAGGATGCCTCCCTGTTTGCTGCGAGCCAGCTGATGGAAACACACATAATTCTCATTTTACTTTATTATTTTTTTTTTACGATATTTCATGGCTCTGCTAGAAATTGACCTGACAGTTGGATGGAAACATTCCTTATCTCTTCTCTGAACTGTTTGTCTCTCCTCTCCCTTTTTTACGTTTCCTTTTCTTTCCCTGCCCACCTTCCACTTTCTCTCTCTTCCCTTCCCTCCTTTCTCTCTGCCATTATCTGTTTCTCTTTTCTCTCTCCCTCCTTTTTTCTCTCATCTCTTTGAACACTCTCTTGTCCTTTTCTCCCGCTCCCTCCCTCCCTCCCTCTGTCTCTCTCTCTGTTTATCTGCTTTCTCTCTCCCTCTCTCTTTCACTTCCCTCTCTCTTTCTGTCTGCCAGGCCATGGCCTAGTTAAAACGTCTTCTGCTTTGTGCCTGTTCTGTTTCATCAGCTTAGAAGTTTTTAGACTCTCTCTCTCTCTCTTTCTTTCCCTCTATCGCTGAGCCTCTCCCTTTTACTTTCTCTCCCTCTTTGTATCTCTAACTCCACTCCTCTATCTCTTCCCTTTTACCTCTTTTTCTCCCCTCTTTCTACCTCTTTTCGCTCTCCCCCTTCATATCCCACCCTCTTTCGCGCTCTCTCTCTTTCCTTATCTCTCTTTGCTCTCTCTCTCTCTCTCTCTCTCTCTCTTTGTTTCATTGTGGTGATGATAGCTGTCAGGAGATCTCATCACTGAGTCTCTCTTATTACATGATTACAGGGTAATTATCCTGTGAAGTTGTCTTTGCCCGAATCTATGAAAGACGCTTAATGTCTTTTTAATGGGTTTTGGAGTTTGGAGACAGATTTTTTTTTTTTTTTTTTTATTATTTTCTTTTTTCTTTTGTCTTTTTTAGTTCCCCTGGACTGCTCGTTTCATTGCATTTACATGTGATTGGCCTGGAACAGTGTGTCCCGATTAACTGGCACCCGGATCCATTGTACTTTTTTGGGTGCATCTCACTCTGAGTAGTCAGTTAGAGTTACTCGATTTTTACCATATGGCCTCGGCTTTGCCAGCAAATGCTGTCGAGCGCCAGGCCGCGATTAAAGCTAATGTAACTCTTTAGGATGAGCGCCTACACAGAAACCTGATTTGGGTGTTAGGGGAATGGATTAGGGGGGATCTGTGTACATTATAATACTTTGATTCCTGGATGAAATACATCATTGCAAAAACAAGAAATCAATTTGTTTTGCCTTTTTTTTCTTTTTAACAGGACCAAAAAAGAAAAAAAAAGGCTCGATTTCTGCTCATGTCTTTTGGAAATACGAAACAAAACACAGCTCACTGTCAGGTTTCTCCCATATGAAAATTTTGTTTTCTGCATCAGAATGAAACAAAACAGAAAGGAAGATGCGGCCCCTTATCCTGTTTTTCCCATATGAAGGAAGGGAAAACATTAAAATGGACCTTTTTGCATCACCTCTTTCATAATTACAAAACCAAAAATGCTGCTTCATTTTTTTCTACTGAAAGGTTTTCTGCATGGAAAGAAAAGTGCAGGAGCAGGAATTTGGCTACGATTCTGTTTTTCTATTAAAAAATAAAAACGAGAATATGTTTTGAAATCTTCTTTTGTAGTTTAATATATTTTTTTTTTAAATATTGCTTATAGCTACATCCAGATCAGGTGGCTGTGTCAAAGTCAAAATTCAAGAGATACCTAAATAATTTAACTCTGCAATGACATGTTTTATTTCTGAATTTGAAATACATTTTTTGGATTATAAAGAGGGAAGGTTTGATCGTAGATGTTTGGTAGAACTCGACCCTACAGCACTCCAGAGAGCTTACGAGTGAATTTACTGTTTGCTTATATTGCTAAAAAAAATCTAGGCTACTTTATCAATCTTTAGTTTACACAGTTTTATTGTATGTTTCTCTCCCAGGCAAGGATTATCTCTCATCTATCCTAATAAATACATAGAGCATGTTGGCAACATGTATTTCACACCTTTTTTTTTTTTTTTTATAGGAAGAGTTTACAAAATACCAATTCATCTATTTTGGACAGAAATCCCCTGAAGGTCGGCATTTAATACCTAATTCTCAATTTTTACTTTGCTCAAAGGAGTTTTTGGCCAAAAATACTAAATAGTTTCAAGAGTGGATACATTTTCAGGCGAACCCAGTCATAATGGGGCTATGCTTTACCCACACATACCTAAAATTGAAAAGATACAGTTTGTGAAAGAGTTATGATTTTGTTGACCAAGGCAGCTAAAAAAACTGAATGTGCCATCGTCTATTGTGGTGCTTGTTTGCTCTCATTCATTTTGTAAGGATCGAATTTCTCATTATGGAGCAGAAGTCTTCACATATTTTCCCCTCTCTATAAATGTCCGTCTTGCATTTTCCCTTTCTTTGTCTTGTCCTTGGTGAATGAATTTCATCACATCCCACACAAATATCAACATGACTTCTCCCTTCTGCGTTTTTCGAACATGTATTTTTCTCAGCTTTTTGTCTTTCCCCAGCGACTGTGCGGCTCAGTGAATGCAAACAATATTAACATGCAATTTTCTCTCTTGTTTGTCTTTACCCAGCTTGAACGCCGCTGCTATCTGTGATGCCCTCCCATGACGCCCAGGTCGGGAGCTGACGTTGCCAGTGAGCGGGAGACGCCACTGCACAACCGGTCCTGGGCCAGCGCCATCAGCCGGTTTTCGCCCTCCCTCTCGCACACTGGAGACTACCCCTCTGTCTCCACACCCGCCGCCATCGGCTCCGATCCACCACAGTAAGCCCCCTTCAAAATCAGACAGGCTGACGTTTTCAGCCAGCACCAGCAGCAGCCAAATACCACCAGTATCTTCAGCGTAATCAGCAACACCAGCACCACCGTCGCCACCACATCCACCAGCAGCCGCCATGTCCAGTCGTAGGAAGTCCTCCACCCCCTGCATGGTGCGGGTTGTCAGTGACCTTCCCGAAGAGCAGGGCGACCCGGAGGACATAATGGACGTGGAAATGTTACCGGACAGCGGGGTGAGGGAATCAGAATCATGTGAATCAGCTGAGAAGAGCCAGAGCCCCAAGCAGGAGAATCCAGAGTATCCAGACCAGCAGATGTTTCCAAAACTAGTGGATGTCCAGAATCCAGAGCCATTAGAACAAGAGGAGCAGTCGGGTAAAGAGGACTCTATCAACGAAGACGTCATTGGAGGTGGAGACGTGAAGGACAGGGAGGTGTCCACCTCTGAGTCGGCTTCCCAGAAAAAGCAGCTCAGAGGCTACGAGTGCAAATACTGCCCGTTCTCGACACAGAACCTGAATGACTTCAAAGAGCACGTGGACTCGAGCCACCCTAATGTTATTCTCAACCCGCTGTACCTGTGTGCTGTCTGTAACTTCAGCACCAAGAAGTTTGACTCGCTGACAGAGCACAATGAGAGCCGGCACCCGGGTGAGACAAACTTCAAGTTTAAGAGGGTAAAAATGAACAATCAGACTATCTTGGAGCAGACAATCGAAGGCAAAGACAATTCAGTCGAATGTGATTTGACAAATGAACAGGGTGAAGGCAACAATAGAGGAGCGTTTCCGCCTTGCATATCCACCACAGTGAAATCCCCGGACAATATCCAGTCACTTTATCAGGGGAGTGAACTGAAAAGCCAGCTGGATGGTCTGATCCCGAAGGATCAGATCACGGCGGTCAACATCAACGGAACAGTCATAATTCCTGAACCCACCATCCTCCAAGGGCTCTCACATGTCTCGCCGTTGCTCCAGCGCCCACCCAACTTTAACTCCATACCAAAAATAGCTGTTCCCCTGAACACCACCAAATATAATCCTTCCCTGGACAACAACCTGACACTGATCACTTCCTTCAACAAGTTTCCTTATCCAACGCATGCTGAGCTCTCGTGGTTGACTGCCGCCTCCAAGCACCCCGAGGAGCAGATCAAAGTGTGGTTCACCACCCAGCGGCTGAAGCAAGGCATCACCTGGTCCCCAGAGGAGGTGGAGGAAGCCAGGAAGAAGATGTTCAATGGCTCCATCCCTCCTGCCCATCACACTTTCACCGTCCTGCCTACAAGCCCCATTTCTGAGCCGTCTGCCAAAGCCTCTCAGCACCCCATCGTCCACACGACAGTCGAGCACTCAAGTCATGTTAGGACAAGCAATTCCAATGGGTTAAGTGCAGTCACCGCCGCCACAAATTCTGCCGCTGGGGTCACCATTGGGTCCAGCCATACTCTCAAACGATCCCTACCGACCCACATGACGACGATGTTTGGCCCAGAATCAAAGCGGCCCATCATGGCGGTTGCACCCCACTCTGGAGACCCTAAAGAGAAGGGCCTAATGGCTCCTCCTCCGCCTCCACCACCCCTTAAAGAACGCCTTCCTATGGCTCCGCCTCCCGTTCCCATGGAGATGAAGAGACCTGTAGCAGTTCCTCTGGTCCCCATGGAAATGAAGAGGTCATCCGCTGCTGTGCCTTTAATGCCCCCGCCATCATCATCATTATCACCGTCTTTGTTGTCCAAAGGGAAGTTACTGACGTCAATAGCTCCTGTTTCATTGTCAGGAACCCCCAAAACTAAGCCGATGATGTCACTGCCCTCCATAGTCTTTCCAGAGTCCTTAACAAGGCCTTTTATAGCTCCCCCGCCTATTATTGCCCCTCCATATAAGAACTATCTTATTCCTCATCCTGCGTCCATCTCTTCCAAAGACAAGCACCCGATCACCCATGCTTTGTTAGCCCCAGATCTGAAGCTGCCGAATTCACCCCCTCTTATCGGCCCACAGATAAGGAGGCCAACTATCATTCAGTCAGCTCGTGCTCCAGCAAAAGCCCCGTCCCAGATTCCAGGGTTCCCCTCTGATGGCAAGAAATCAAAGGAGCAGCAAGGAGTGGAACTGAAAGCCAGCTTCCCCAGAGGAGACAAAGTACTCACTCCTCTATCAGAGGCCAATGGCATGTCGCGCACGGATGCCAAATGGTCGCGTGATCAGTCCTCCCCTGCCCACAACAACGGAGTCATTCAGTTTGATGGCAGTGAGCCACCAGCACTGCTGAAACCCGAGCAAAAACAGAAGTCATCGGTGCCCACCCAGTTCCCCCTGCTGGAGAGGATGAAAGGAAAAACAGCGGAGCAGCTGAAGATCTTGGAGGAGAACTTTCTTCGGAACAGCTTCCCCACACACAGCAACGTAGACAATCTGGCGGCGACCACCCGACTGTCTCACCAGGAAATTGACAGCTGGTTCCAGGAACGCCGTGCTCTCCGTGACAACCTGGAACAAGCCCTGCTCAACTCCATGGGCACCAAGAGGATGGTCGCCGGTAGCATCAGCGCTCTACCGGACAAACGACCACATCATCAACAGCAGCATCAGCAACACCAAACTCTACAGCTTAATGGGATTCACAAACCAAGCACCGGTGGGGGCCATCTTAAAAGCCCTCCCCCATCTTCCCCCATCCTGCCCATTGTTGCCCCTGGCCCCATTGCCCCCTCAACCCCCAACCCGACTTCCTGCTCAGTGCCTCCAGACAGCCGATCCCTGGCGCTCCTCAAGGACGATTTTGCTCAAACACGGTGGCCTTCCCCTGAGGAGTTCAGCCAGCTGGAGGCTCGAACAGGCTTGGCACGCACCGACCTTGTCCGCTGGTTCAACGACAGCCGGTCAGCACTAAAGAGCGGCGGTATGGAGTTGACGGAACTCTTTCACAACAGCACCGCTAGTGGGATGAATGGTGGGCAGGGGGCGCCAGTGAGCTCACCTGAAAATGCTCCCAGCATCATCCAACGCTGCCAGGAAGGAGGCATACCAAACAACGGCAGCAGTAAAGTGCTGGAGGGCGATTTGGGCCGGCTAATGGAGCAGCACACTAACAGCCTCAGCAGTCAGCAGCACCAGGAGCTCCAAGACTGGTTCAGCGGCAGGTAGTGTATTAGAATGGGATCTAAGATTGTGTGTGTATTTTTTTGTCATCTTAATTTTATGCCATTTGGGAGCCATTGTTGTTCAAAGTGCCTTACAATGCCGTCAGTGCAGACATTTTTAGCTTGAGTGGTCCCAGTGAAAAAAACAAAACTGTCCTCATGGTGAGTGCCTGGCTTTATCAACAGAGCTGCACAGGAAATTAAACCCCAAACCCTGGCAGTATAAGTGCCATGATCCATACAATGAACACACAAATAAAATAGGAACATCTCGCTGATATTTAATTGCACTGCCTTTCGTGCAATCGACATCAAAGCTTAAAAATACTTTTCAAACCCATCCGCATCCTCATCAGCCACTCTTCCTTTGTCACTGATATATATTTTTAATAAGGGGAATCCATGAGGGTTAAATGCTTTTACCCAGATTCATCTCACCATTGTATTTCATGAAAAGAATGTTCCTGATATTTTGTGCCTACAGTGTACACTGAGGTACACAGGAATTATAAGTGCTAACCCTGATAGTGTAGGTACAATGGTCTTCCCATTATGCTGCATAGGACTGCACTTTCTCTGGGGACCCACTTGTTGAAAATATATCTTCTTTACAAGCCTTGGCTGGTTTTCTGATATGACAGATATGCTTCTATTGTGAAATTTACCCTCTTTTCAGGACACTAACCTCTACCTTACAGTATTTAATTTAGTCTGCCTTTCATTCCAGGGACTTGGGACGTCTTTGGCAAAATAACATAGCTATTAGGTTGGATACCAATATCTCCACAATAATTTGGGAGGCATTTTATTCTTCCCATGAGTCAGGTTTGGGTCCAGGCTCAGTCTTTGAAAAGCACCGCTGTATTAAACTGCATTGATGCTTTGCAATTCTTCTGGCTCCTGCTGCTTTTATAAGCCCTGCACGCATCCAAGTCCACTCTGCTGTGTGCAGTGGAAAGTCAATAGCAGAGGCAATGGGGCAGTGAAGTTATAGTATAAAAGTTATAGTGTAGAGTCATTTATGGTGCTCAGACAGATTGTCTGCGTTTATAAGATGACAGGGTGACTTAGAAACTGTGCATTGCAGAGAAGTCTTCATTTATACACCATCACTGTGTTTGACAGCAGCTGTGGGTCTTTAAACCAAAACTGAATTTAGGTAGAATTTAGAGTGTGTGTGTGTGTGTGTTGTCTAGTTCCCTGGGTGTGATCTGAGTCCACATGGTGGTGAAATCTCCCCATTAGTCGCTCACTTTTAGCACATAAACCAACACCAATGAAGAGGATTATAACGACATAAAAAAAAAAACCCAGCACGTCCTGGTACCCATTTATTATGTGTAATTACAATTATTTGTAAGTATTATCAGGTTGTTTCCTCCTGGTGAAGGCTTACTATGTGGAAGTTTCCTGCAGACGCTACCTGGCGGATCTACTTTCCAATTTAAATAGGAAAATAACAAGAAAAAATGGGCACTAGGACTTGTTTTTTTGGGGGGGGGGGTGTTTTTTGTTTTTGTTTTTTTTTTTGGCATAATTTCCTTTGTTTGAGTTAGTTTATGTATTTTATTTATCCCGTATTTAGCCAGGAAGGTCCCATTGAGATACAAGATCTCTTCATCAAGGGAGTCTTGGTTTATGTGCTTAGAAGTGTTGTTTTGGGAGCTGTTTTGCTGTGGAAGTGAATGGAGAGATACAAATCCAGTATTGTGGATTAGCAGCCCAGGGGAGCACGGAGCAGCTAATGAGGAGATTTCACCACCATGTGGACTCAGATCACACCCAAGGAGCTTGACAACACACACACTACACCAAAGTTCAATTTTACTTGAAAAATCCCTCCACACTGACTTAAAATCCCACTGGCGTCCAGGACCTGAGCTCATTGTAACCAGGTTAGCCAGCGTCCCGGCTCATTATCGGCTTTGGCTCCGAATTTGTGACCCACACAGGCCCGATGTTAATGCTCTAGATTTTAGGAAGGCCACCGTAACCTCAGTCTAACTTTAACCTGTGCAATATGATAAAATACCAATAAATCACCGTTTTTTGGATGGGGCTTCTGTTCCTGGTGTTGAAATAAGAGTCTGCCTGGGTGGAATGTGAAAGAAAACAGTCGAGCTGGAAGACACCAGTTAACCTGGAGGTGAAATATTGGCACAGGACTTCTGCCAATGCAAACCATGTCACCTGCTTTTTTTATGTGCATGGTAAAACAGAAATTTAAAACCCACATTCTTGGAGTTAAATTGATATTACTGAGTTATACACTGAACCTCTGCTACCTCACGTCTATGTTTAAAGGAATACTCCAACATTTTGGACAAAATAATGTACCCAGACTGAGACAAGACTCATGTAAAAAATAAATTAATTAATTAATTAAAAAAAAAAAAATCCCGAGGTGTGTATTTCAAATCCACATGATCCAATGTGTAAATAAGGCAGCTTTGGAGTTGGTGTAAGTGTTTTTTTTTTTTTTTTTTTTTTTTTTTTACTTTAACGGAGCCAGGCTTACACAAAATGCTACACCTAGGAGCTGAACCGCTGGACGTACAGAGGTGAAAATGGCGTCCAACATCTGGTCTCAGTCTGGGTCAGTCGGAAAAGGGTGATTTTGCCCAAAACGTTGAGAATATTCCTTTAAACATACTGACACTTTCACAACAGATAAAAAAAAAAAAAAACACAGGTTAACTTTATTTCACAGCTTCCATTCCTGCACAGTTGAATGTTGTGACTTGAGGTGCGTGTAAACGGCAGGTTAAGTTTTGACTTGGCGCGGTTCAACAGGCTGAGGCAGCAGAGCGCAGCCGAGCTGAAGAACGGAGGGCAGAACGGAGGAGTCGGAGGAGCAGCGGGAGCCCGCGACGTGTTCGGGAGCTGGCTGGAGGACGGACACTCGAGGAGAGGACGGGAGCTGCTCCTGGACCGAGACAAGAAGATGGCGGAGGACACTTCTGGGAGGCTGACTGGATAAAATGGTGAGGAAACACAAAGGAAATGTTAATATTTGCCCTGTCTTTTGTTTGGTTTTTTTTACAGGAACAGATGACATTGTGCGTTGTGTTGTACAGCGGTGTGTTGTCAGTGTTCGCTGCTTTTCAACACCCGTCCTTAGAGAGAGCCAGCACACCTCCACAGGGTCCACAGAACATCACCACCACCTGTGAAGTAGATCAAGCAGGTCAAAACTCTGCTGTTTCGTACATGGCACGAGGGCATTCGTGTATTTTAATATGAATTCCTCCCGGTGCAAGAATGAATTATTCAAAATACATGATATTTACATTGGGGCTTTTGGCTGACACTCGGATTCAGAGCGACTCGCAGCGAGCGCAAAGACGGAACAGGCTTAATTTCCCAGATCACATTACAAGCATGCAGTAGTGAGGGTGAAATCCATAGTGCCAGTGCTCATGACAATATTTGTGTGACCTTAGAACGATCGTGTAAGAGAGAGGAAATAAAATTAGAGCCAAGGAGAGAGATAGAAGGGATTTGTTTTATTACAGTGAGTAAAGAGGGAATTGGGATTCGGTACAGAGAGAGAGAGGGAGAGAGAGAGAGAGGGAGGGAGGTGAGGTGCTTCTTGAAGAGACGAGGCTTAAGCCTTTAATGGAAGCAGGGCAGCGACTCCTCTTCTCCTGCTGGACTGGGAACATCATTCCAGCACTCCAAAAAGTAAAACAACTCTTTCTCCCGTGGACCTTTGCCCTCAGACCTAGACTGATTAAAACACATTATTAATCTTGTCATGTCGGCTCTGGAATAAAAGTTGGCCTCCCGTCCGTTTTGGGCCCCGGCCGGCAGCTTCAGAGCGGCTCAAGTTTTACTGGAGGTAAAGACGAGGGCTGGGCGGCGTCATCTCAAGAGGCTTTGAAGATTAGAAACGGCATGTTGTAGCTCCCCAGTGACACCCAGAGCAATGACAAATGTGTGTAAAATGTTGATATTTCTTATTTGTTTCATACGTCTACAACAGCCTGAGGTCATATAGGCCCCCAGGGAAACGGCACACGTTTTCAGGACATTGAAAACATATCATCATGCTAAATTTATGTTTCCCAGTTGTCCCCATTATTTTATGAAAAGTCATTAAATATGAAGCCAAAAATGTTAATCATGTATTTAGAGATGTTACAGTGGATCGTGACAAACTGACCCCAAAGATAATAGGAGGATTAAAGCACCACACCAGTGATTCTGCATGTTTAGTGTAATATCTAGAAAACGTACGCCAGTCTCCGATATGAACATGAACTTTCAGACACTTCACACTTTCCTCTCACCGTATTCCAGCGCCGTCATAAAGTCCTCCACGTTAGTTTTCCTAAAAGCAGGAGCACTGTTGTGTTGTCAGGACTTTTTGACATCGGGAGCGGAGTGAAGTGCTCCCTCCTCCTCCTCCGCCAGGGAAAGTAGTCCCTGGGGAAACATTTTGCCTCACACAGCCGGTTATCAGCTGTGTGGTTCCTGAATGCTGAGGACTTTGTTCGCCGCAGAAGCAGAACATTATAAAATTCGTTGTTGTGAAATCTAGTTGACATGTAAAATGTGGGCAAACTGTAGTGAACAGGCCAAACATTCAGAGTCAGTGCTGCGGTGCTTTAGGAGGCGGGGCAGCGGCGGGGAGGTGGACTTCCTGAGTGACTCACTTTGACTGGAGGTAAAAACGAGGCCTGGATGGTATTGTCTCAGGAGGCGTGACACTCATTGTGCACTTAAATCTAATTTATCTCTTTCTTACAAGCAGGGAGACATAAGCCGTTACATATGCACTGTGCTGCAGAGACCTCAGGTCCCAGAGCCTCTCCGGCACAAATCTGAACCAAATGATTTCAAAAGCCACAACTGTTTTCAATCATCTTACGTCCGGATGCCGTGGACCTAATTTCTGCCTGATTGCTTCACAATTTTTTGAAGCGTCTGCACCACAGAATCTGCAGTGACATTTGTGCAGCTGAAGCCCGAGTTGTGGACTTAGTAAGAGTTGAGCCACTCAGCCGAGCGGGGCCCGGTGAGCCCCCCCCCCTCCCCGCGTGTCGATGAAGCCAAGACTGCGATCCCAGGCAACAAACAAAACCAGTCCAGCCAGTAAGCTACTGTGTGTGTAGCTGTGTGAGTTTTGGCTAATATTGCTTAGCAACAAATACCAAGTTCCAGAAAATGTAAAAAAAAAAAATAAATAAAAAATTAAAAAATAAAAAAATAAAAAAGATTCATCAGAGGCTTAAAATAGCTGCAGACCCCCCGGTGTGGTAAAGTTTCCTAGATAAAAGGCTTCGCCTGAGGCAAGGTGTGACGACAGTGTCTGCTGCCTCTTCCTGCCCGTGTCTCTGCTGACAGCAGATTGAAAGTTGAACATGTCTTCCTGCCTCCTGCTTATCTAAATAGAATCAGACCCGCTCAAATGAGTCGCGCGTGAAAAACGCCCAGAAACAAGATGAAAACTCTTCATTTTTTAAGAATCGTCCACCGTGACAGATTTCCAAACACCTTGAGATAAACACTGACAACAAAAATCTGTAAACAATAGGCAACATATTTTTAATACCTCGCAGTACTTTTGGAGTTTTGTTGATTGAAAAAGAACGAAAAGGCCCCTTGACCTTTGACCCAAACCTATTAAAATATACACTACAGGCAAAATGCTGACTGTATCAAATAATATGCAATCCTCTTGTCTTATTCAAAGCGAAATCTTAACCCGTGTCAAATGTCAGATTCATTTCATTCAGCATGTTTTTTTTTTTTTTTGTTTTGTTTTGGGGTTTTTTTTGTTTGTTTTTTTTTATGTGCGTATGTGTCAGAAATCTCAGTGCGGACGCCGACTTGGATGCAGTGACAGTTTGTTTTTGTCGACTCGAACAGCAAAGATGATCAAAAACATCCATGTGACATCGCTCATAATAATGATAGTAATAATATTACTAACAAACTTTATTTGTAAAGCACTTTTCCAAATGTAGTTATAAAACTGCCTCATATCAAAAGAATAAAATGGAAAACAGCAGCAATAAAATTACAATGGAAACTAAGTATAAAGCAATGAGACAGTAAGACAATAAGACAGTGATGGTGTAAAACACTAAGATTCATGACAATAATAAATAAAAATAAAAAAAAAAGAATTCAAATTCATTAAAATTAAACAAACTATATACAATTAAAAAGTAAAATAAAAAAAAAATACATACAGAATTTAAAAAAAAGAAAAAAACATGACCCGCCCTCCCAAAAAATTGGAATAAACTAAACATCAAACAAATCACACAAATTGTCACCTGAACCTGATTTAGTTATACATATAGATTATACACATATAGATTAGATATAGATTATAATTTTCATTTTTATCATTATTAATATATATATATTTTTTTGGTCCCTCTGCTTCAGTGCTCAGTGTTGTTGGGAGGCAGAACGAGATAAGACATTTTAAAGGGCAGTGTGTGTGTGTGTGTGTGTGTGTGTGTGTGTGTGTGTGTGTGTGTGTGTGTGTGTGTGTGTGTGATGCAGTGTATGAGCTGGATGGGATCTGAGCAGCAGCCAGTGTCCAAACGCTGGCAGAGTGTCGGCGGCCGCTCTGCCAGCCTCTTGGTCTGATAACTGTTTTTTATCTGCTGGACGCTTTCTGCTTTAAAAATCACTTTGGCTCGTCACATTCTCACAGTGGCAGGTGAATTTTAATCCCCTCATGTTTTTTTTTTTTTTTTTTAATCTCAACATATTAACTCAAGAACAATCAAAATTAAGTTTGCCAGTCCCTCATCTACCACTTAACAAAAACAGAAAAAAAAAAAAAAAAATCCGTCTCCTGTGTTTTTCCAAATAAATTGAGAAAAATCTATGATCTCAATATTAAAAACACAACAGAGAAAAAAAAAATTGGATCCCCTCAGAGAATCCCACTTTTCTTATTTCTCCTGCCTCTCAGGATTTCCTTATCAGCCTGCGGAGCTCCACTCAGTCCTGGACCAAACAGTATCAGCAAATACTCATTTGGGTTTGTTTGTTTTAGCCTCCTTCTGTGCCAGACGGGTGGGGTTTGCCACGCCGAGCGCCAGCAAGTTAAAGACAGTTACTGAAAAAATATTTGAAAGTTGTTTAAAAAACTACTCTTATTATCGACGGCCCACCTGACGCCGTCCAGAGTGGTCGGATGCGCTCAAGCCCCTCCCCTCTGGTTCTCCCAGTTGGGTAAATCAAACACCAGGATTTTTTTTTTTTTTTTTTTTTTGCAGTCGCTATTAATCCCGAGTGTGCTGCTGTGAATCGTGGCTTCACAAAAATGCAAGATATTCAATAGTACTTTGTTGTGCTTAAATGTGATTAAACGAAAGCCACTTCTGTGTGCGTGTGTGTGTGCGTGTGCGTGCATGTGTGTGTGTGCGCGCGCTAGACCTCAGATCACCATGCCAACGTCGTCTTTTGCCAAAACCTCAAAGATCAAATTCATGTGAAAGGAAAGAAGGTTCCCACACGCTCTTTTCTGCGCCTTTTTTTTTTTTTTTCTTTCTTCCACTTTATTTCACCAAACACTAAATGCATTTTTACGTCGTGTACTTTGGACTGGATTTTTGAGGCTTGCATTCCAGCACCACAGAGAAATAGGATGCAGGAGTGTGTGTGTGAATGTGTGTGTGTGTGTGAGTACTTACTTTACTGAACTTGTCTCTGGCCTTTTGTGCATTTACATGAAAACACTCTGCCACCACACAGCTCTGAGCAGGAGTTTGTGAACTTCCTGTGAGCAAAACTAAAGTGAAATTCTCTTGAATTCCCACACGGTCGGCATTGTGCAGTAATGAGGTCAAAGGTCACAGCCGCGGCGCCCAGAGAAAAAATCCTCCTGGCACCAGAATCGTCTTGTATGATGTCTGCTTTTTTGTTCCCTGCTTTTCTGCATTTGTACAGTGTGTGTGTTAGTGTGTGTGTGTTAGTGTGTGTGTGTGTGTTACCATTCATTGTCCCGTCTCTCTAATCGCAGAAACTCCAGGCCTCATTTAATCATATCTGCACAAAACACAACTTTAACAGTGTCTTTCTTTTACGGATTAGGCTCCAAAAATTAAATATTGAGATGTTAATGTAGCTCGTAGGGCCGCAGCTAATGATTTTTTTTTTTTTTGTAATTTTTTTTTTTACTGTCAGTTAATCTGTTGTTTATTTTTTCAATTAATCGATTAATGATTTAGTCCGCACGGTGTCAAAATAATGCCGAAGTTTCCCGGGGAAGTCAGCAGAGCCCAAAGTGATGCGGCCCTCGCTCTGACCAGCAGCCAAGAAACACGACGTATTAAATTTATGAAGATATGAGCAGAGAAAAGGAAGACAATCTGAGCATCTTTGTGATCTTAATGAAGCTGGAATCAGACGACGTTTGGCTTTTTTTTTTTTTTTTTTTTTTTTTTTTTACTGGATAAACGGCTGAAACGGCAGCAGCCGCTCCCGTGCAAAACAAAGCGGCCTGCATACGACGACACGCGACTACGCATCAGAGAAAAATGATTTCCATATCTCAAGTGTAATTAGAGGCGAGAACAGGCCGTTTGAAGATAAGTGAAAAGAGACGCCTTCAACTAATGAAAGCAGGTGAGAGATCTGAGCAGCCGGGCAGGTCCATCTTATCAAACGGAGCTTTACGTTTAAAGGCACATTCCCCACTTTTTCTCATGCCAGTTTCATGTGCTGCTCAGCGCTGTCACTGGTTTTAACTTGGTGCCAGCCATCACATGGTACAAGTAGATTTATTTTGGGGGTTAGTATCTCACCTGCAGTCACCAGGCTGCTGCAGGGGGAAAAGGAACGAGTGAGTTTCCAGGTTTTGATTCACGTGGAAGCTGCAGGAACATTTTAGTGTGGAGGAACGTTACCGTGCCGTCTCAGGACCAGTGACGGGAGTAACGGCGTTATAAAGAAACAGCGTTACTTTGATCAGTAACGAGTAATCAAAGAAATTACTGTTTCCCCTGTTACAGCGCCGTTACCGTTACTGACAATAAAATGCGCCGTTACTTACTACTAATACAGTTGTCCCTCGCTATAACACGGTTCAGCTTTCGTGGCCTCGCAGTTTCACGGATTTTTTTTTAGTGCAATTTTGCTTTTTTTTATTTTATTATTTTTTTTTAAACAGCGCATTGTGTTCTGCGTCCTGATTGGCTAAGGGACTGTAGACCATTGTCAATCAGACTCCTCCGTGCCGTGTCTCCTGCACAGTACAGAATGCGTTCATTCTATAATACTGGACTTATTTTTCTACGAAGGTTTGAACTTTGAGAGTTTAAACAAGAGAGAAAGTGAGAAAATGTTCATGCCTGTCTGAGAAAAGTGTATAAAGTGTGTAGTGAGGGGTTTTACAGCCTTAAAACATCTAGAATAATTGTAAAAAATAAAGCTGACTACTTCGCGGATTTCGCCTATTGTGGGTTATTTTTAGAACGTAACTCCCGCGATAAACGAGGGACCACTGTAATCAAAGAAATGACTGTTTCCCCCGTTACAACGCCGTTACCGTTACTGACAATAAAATGCGCCGTTACTAGCCGTTACTTACTGCTAATACTTATTATTATTATTATTATTGTTTTGTTATCCTATTCGAAAAATGTGCGTCTTGTGGAGAAAAAGCGGTGTGTCCATTTTCAGACCGGTCGCACTTTGCAGTTTAACTTATCAACATGCATGGAGAATGACTGAGCACAAATTACAAGAAGCATAGCCTATGTGTTCCCTGACGGCAGAGTGGATAGTATCTCCGCCTGCCGTACAGAAGACCAGGGGTTCAATTCCCCACCTGGACAAGCTGGCATCACTACTTTAAACTATAATGAATGACTTTTTCAAAGTAACGTGCCCAACACTGACAATGAGAGATGAAATTTGACAGCAATGTCAACACTGCAACAGCAACGCAAAAATATGTGCATTAATAAGAGGATTTAAGAAAAGAAAAAAGTAGCCTAATCATAAAAATGACTTTCCCCAGTAACTGAATTCCTCTTCTGCAGCAGTAACTGAGTAGTAATCAAAATTACTTTTTTACAGAAGTAATTAGTAATTGTAACTTAGTAGTTTTGTGAGTAATTGGTCCCAACACAGCTCAGGACGCACACACCGACACGTTTTCTGTTTTCAACCCAGTGAAGTCCTCACACACCTGGTGCTCTCAGGTGATGTGATGCACCCTCTGGCGGCCATGTTGGAGGCGTGGAGCTTTCACAGCGTCTGGTTGTGTTTCTAACATCTGGACGTCAGCGTCCTCACCTCATCACTGAGCCACGCCACCGACTCTGTTCAGATTATCTCATCCTGCTGGCTCAGCTCACCGTCTCTCTGCTGCTGTCAATGCATCTGATCAGCACCGTGGATCCACACACACACACACACACACACACACACACACACACACACACACACAGCGAGACGTTTCCTCTCTAACTCGTGTTCATGTCTCTGGCTGATGTTTTCTCCTGCGTCTCCGTGGACCTGCCGTGTCGCTGCACGCGCTGAGAGATTACATGAGATTAGATTACATCAGATTGCCTTTATTGTCCACAAGTGGGGATTCATTTTGTTCAGGTCATGCACAATCCATCAGAGTTCACAGCAGCAGGACGACACAGGACGTCGACAAACACATGAGAACAGATTCATTCAAAGTCGGGGGGGACGAGCAGCGGCCGGACGGCGTGAAGGCAGACGATTCATCCTCACTGTCGCCAGTGGAAACAAAGTGTAGTGTGAGTGCTGTCTCCTGAGTGGGCGCGGTCCTCCCCTCCCCTCCCTCCCCCTCCTCCCCTCCCTCCCCTCCCCTCCCTCTGCCTAGCAACAGCACCAGCATCTGCTCGCGGAAACGCAGCACAACTCATCCAAACTCACTTTTCTCCTCATTTGTTTGTTTAAAAAAAAAAATGTCAGTTTCGCTTTAAAACGGTGGGAGGAGCCAAAACAGGAAGTTACTCCAAGTCACTTCTCCGCAGCCTGTTAGCGAGCAGATTAATAAACAAATAAACAAACAAATAAATAAAAAAAACATCTTCCAGGACAAAAGAGAAGGCGGGTCGGGCTGATTGAGGCATGGATTGCGGGTCGTGGTGTTTTTTTTGTCATCAGGATGTTTAAATCAAACTGGACGAGGGCGGATGGACGTGGAAACAAGATCCAGACCCAAACTGGTTTTAATAATAATAATAATAATAATAATAATAATGATAATAATAACTTCGATTTATATAGCGCCTTTCAAAACTCACACGCACAAAAACTTGAATGTTGAGTTGAAGGAGCTCCTCCTCGTCTCGGCCTGCGGTATCCATCAGTGTGTGTGTGTGTGCGTGTGTGTGTGTGTGTGTGTGTGTGTGTTACCGTCCATTGTCCCGCTCCTCTAATCACAGGGCCGTGGCTCTCATTTAATCACACCCACACAATACACAACTTTAACACAGTTTGCCTCTTACATGGATTAGGAGGAGGGGCGCCGGCCGGCCAGGTCTGCTGCGTTTCACAACAGCCTGTCCCAGTTCCCAGCAGCCCCCGGGCCACCAGGAACACCGGCTCCTGGCACAATTGCTTTTTAATCCCCCCTCTTCTTTCCCTTTAGTTATTTATTTATTCGGTTTTTTTTTAGGAAGGATCTGAGCTCTTGTGAAACTGACATTTCTCTTGAGTAAAAGAAAAAAAAAGAACCCAAACAAACAAAAAAGCATTTGACAACAGTTTTTAATGCATCGCCCCCCTCTTTCTCCCCTCTCTCTCTCTCTCTCTCTCTCTCTCTCTCTCTCTCGTCCCGTCTCGCAGGTGCGAATAGGATTTGCCGCCGCCGCCGTCGCTGCTGTCAGTAACATGCAGGAGGAAAGGAGAAACAGTCAAGCAATGGAGGAAAACAGAATTGAAGATTTTTTTTTTTTTTTTTTAAATCATCAGATATTGTTTTGTTTTTTGATTTTTTTTTTTCTTTTTTTTTTTTTAATATATTTTTATCACTTGATTGTCGCATCCCAGATCACGCACAACATTTCCCTCCATCATGTCGGAGGTAATCTTGTCAGCCCCCCCCCCCCCCCCCCCCCCCGCCCCCCCTCGCAGTGACCCGCCGCCCCGCCCCGCAGAGCAAACAGACGAGCGTCACTCAGACGAGCCTCTGCAGCGGCATGAACACACCCCGAAATTAAAAACTTGACGAGTGCAAGAGAGAAATGCAGGGCCGTGATCTGTGAAAATAATTGAAAATGCCCGACCCCACGATGAATCTCAAGTTGCCGCGGTTTCATTTTTCACACCGGTGTGGGGCAGAGCCTCACCTCGTCCTCCCCGTGACGGGCGCAGATGGAGATCACAGGTGAAGAGTTCACCTCCAAAACGTTCTGGGGAAGAAAAATCATCGGCGCTTCCTCACTGAGTTTCTGTGAAGCTCAGAGGCTCCAGAGACATTTTGTCAACCGAGTTTCTTTAAAATGCAGCAGATTTATTGTGTCTAAGTGGAGCCGCTGCTGTTTTAAAACGGCACATATCTCATCCTGAGGTCTGAGGTCTGTCCTGCGGCCTCACGTCCAAATTACACTGCGGTATAGATCAGAGAACTTAATAAAACAGCATTTTATCTCACGGCTTTGACTGCAGAACACATTCAACATCTGGGAGGAGGTTCATGTTGGAGCGAGGCGGCGACAGCAGGGAAGCCAATCAGCACTGATCCAGTCCCAGCAGAGGAACCAATCACAGCCCCAACGCAACCAAACCAACCAATCACCGACAGGCTCCGGTCCCTAACTGGACCAATGAAGAGTCTCCTTGATATTTGTAGTTGAACTAGACTGACTGAGTGGAGGTCCTGCTCTGTGAGGCAAAAATCAAAGTTAAAGAAATGCTCTTGTACAAACCCATTAGGCTTCGTTCCCTCTTTGCACCATTGAGCTTTAATGTATGCCACATAAATAAACCTAAAACTAAAACTAAACATTCAAAAAAAAGTTCCAAAAAGTTCAGTTTTTCTTGAATCCTGAAGCTCTGGAGTGTGAAACTCTCAAAATTAGAAGTCCAGTTGCATGACTGGCTGCTGCCATCACTGCATCATTACTGCGACTGGCTCGTGACTTTCAAAATAAGAGCTTCACACCTGGCTGACGGAGCGTCTCAGTCAGAATCAAAGAGGCGAGTTCCTCAGAAACAAAACAGCATAAAGAGCAGAAAGGCTGAACTTTCCCTTTAAAAAAAATAAAAATCTGTTTCCTCACCTTCCCTTTAAGTGAAGTAGGAAGAAAAAGCTGCTGGGGTGGCGATCAATAAGATTGGCTCCTGGACTTTCCCTTTAAGAGCAGGCTTGTTTAGTGATCAATACGATTGGTTTCTTAACACTGAGAGACCTTCCCTTTAAGAGCCGACTAGTTTAACGATCAATGTGATTGGTTTCTTACTGTCCCGAACGTGCCCTTTAAAAAAAAAAAAAAAAAATTTGCCATAGTTAATGATCAATACGCTGAACCTTCCCTTTAAGAGGAGGCAGTTTGTAAAAGCCCTGAACTTTCCCTTTAAGAAGCCTCGGCATCAGTCTCGTGCGAAGGGGCTGACCGGGTCGAACGTGCTTTTTTTTTTTTTTTTTTTCCTCCTTGGGACGGATGGATGTGGACGAGGCGATGTTGTGCGTGACCTGCGTTGCCATGGAGACGCGCGGAGGCGAAAACCGGAGCACTGAATGTGTGCCTGCAGCAGCGGTCTGACTGTACGACTGACCGACCGACAGGGTGGATTTTTAGAAAAAACAAAAACACAAAAACATGAACACACACACACACACGCACACACACACACTCAAAGAGGAAAAAAAAAAAAAAAAAAAAAAAAACGCCGAGTGCCAAAGCTGGGATCTGCTGCATTCTCACTACACTTTTGAAAAAAAACAAAACAAAACAAAACAAAAGGGTTCTTCTTCTTCTTCTCCTTGTTGTAAATAGGATATGTATGTTTGTTTTGTTTTTGTTTTTCTGTACTGCTACAGATTTGTACAATTTTTGCGAGAAAAATTTTGTTACATTTTGTAAAATGGGAGCAACTCGCCCCCACATCCCCCTCTTTTTTCTTTTTCTTTTTTCTTTTATTTTTTAAATATTTTTCCTCTCTCTTCCTCCCTTTCTCTCGGCTGAACCCCGGCTCTTTTTTTTTTTTTAATCTTTTTTTTTCTGTTTTTTTTTTTTTTTTTTTTTTTTGACGGACTTTTAAAAAAAAAAAACAAAAAACGGTGCCAGCAGTGGTATGCGTGTGTGCGTGCAGCGTTTTTTTTTTTTCCTCCCTCTCTCTCTCTCTCGCTCTGTCTCTTTTTGTACTGAAACACAGTGGAACCACTACAAAACGACGGACCAGTTGGCAATACTTCAGTCACTTCTTCTTCATCTCACCGGCACTGGACTTCCGCCCGCCACTTCCCCGCTGAGAGGAGAGGAGGCAGGAGAGGAGGGGAAGGAGAGGGGACTTCGCTTCACATCAAATCAAGTAAAAAAAAAAAAAAAAAAAGAGACACACACAAAAAAACCCTTTGGACCTTTTTTTACCGTGCTGAAGTGAAGTCAAGTGCTATTATTATATTATTATATTATTATTATTATTATTGTAGCCACTCTGTCTGGAACCCTTTTTGAAGAAAAGAAAAGGAAAAGAAAAAAAAAAAAAAACTTAAGCCAATCTGCACTTCTCGTTCCGACGAACATGCTTGTATGACCAAGTGACTGTCGTGGATCTTTGTTTTAACTGATAAGGAACAAAAACAGAACAGACATTAAAAAAAAAAAAACAAGAAAAAAACAACAAAAAAAAATTACTCTCTCTCTCTTTCACACACACACACACACACAGACAGACACACACACACACACACACACATAATCCACAGTTAAGGAACTGTCAAGTGGTGGCGAACGCAGAAGGATGAACGGTAACGATCACACAGAACACACTCTGACGAAAAAAAAAAAAAAAGAAACACCCACAATCCAGAAATCATGCTGCCTGAATCATGTTTGACCTTTTGCTCTCTCTCTCTCTCTCTCTCTCTGTCTTTGTTTCTCTTCCTCGCTCTATCACTCCCTCACTCTCCTCCTCTCGTCTGTCTCTCTCTCGTCCTTCGCTCTTCCCTCTCTCTCTCTCTCTCTCTCTCTCTCTCTCTCTCCGTCTCTGCTTCTTTTGATTTTGTTTTTCTTTGTCATCCTGCACACGATCATACACAACCTGTAATAAAAACGACAAAAAAAGATAAATAGCCTTTTATTCAATACATAACTACATGTTGGCTTGGTAGGCTTAGTTGAAACTAGTTCCATTCCGACAAAAAAGAATAATAGTAAAACAAAAATATGAGCTTCTTTATGTATTTGCTTCTGCCGCTGTAGTGTCCTGGTCAGATTTAAAGATGATAAGACTACATATATCTGAAATACTGTATTTAAAAATGCATACCAGGGTTGGCCTCAACAAACAAACCATCTGGAGAAAGAAAAACTCAACTCCGTCCACCGGGCGTCTGAACGGCTCCAGCTGCTGATGCGAGCCTGTCGGGGGAAATTTTAAAAAAAAAAAAAGAAAAAGAAAAATCACAAAAAACAGAAACCCTGTTTGAAGCTTGACCGCTGTTTCGCTCAAAGTCTATGAATTCTTATTCTTTCTTTCTTTTTTTTTTTTTTTTTTTAAACTCGTAGCGCTCGGCATCGCTAAGCTCTCGGCGCTTGTCGGATGCACGCAACAGCACGTCCTTATCTTTTAAAAAAAAAAATGAAATAAAAAAACAAAAAACAAAAGAGAACAAAGCAAAAAAAAAAAACAACAAAAAAAAAGTCCAAGCGCCGCTGTAAAGAGAGGTTCCTGGTGGACACGCAGCCTTAGAAAAGCTTCGAAAAGAGACTTTTATTTTTCTGTAAGTGTGTTGTTTTAAACATGTTGTACAAATGGTTCTAAGAATTTTTTTTTTCCTTTTTTTTTTTTTTCTAATGAATGATTGGTAACGAATGAATGCAATGGCTTTGGGAACTGAAATTTAATGTTTTGGGTTTACTTTATGAATGTGCAAAGAGGAAAGACTCAAGCACGCGAGTACCGAGGTGAGGAAATCGGCCAAGTAGCCAAACGCTCATGAATTTTGGCTGCGGCTGCAAAGTTAGTTTTCTCCACAGCTCATCAGCCATCATTTGGACGTCCTGTTATTCCCCCCCAAAAAACTATATTTGGCTCGTAAAATGGCGAAAGCGGCCAGTGAATTTTCAACCAGACACTTGAGGGGCGGCTGAGTGAAAAATCTCAAGTCCCCCCCCCCCCCCCCCCCCCCCCCCCCCCGTCCCTGCACTGCAAAAACAAAAAAAAACTCTCATTCAGTCTCATCATCAGTGCTGAAGTCTTGTTTACCTTCAAACAAGGTCAAATATCCGCCAGTGGCACTCGTTTTCTGTGCAGTTTCACTTGTTTTATTAATTTTCCAAGTATAAATGTATTGAAAGAAGGCAGAATAAGGCGGGTCAGCCCTCCAGGATCAAGACAGCGACACTGGATTCAGGAAGATTCTGGAGACAAGCGATTGGACTTTGAAGTTTTCAGCACTGAAAATGAGACTAAATGACTTTGAGATGTTTTTTTGTTTTTTTGTTGTTGTTTTGTTTTGTTTTTTTTTTACAGTGCAAAAACAATCCCTCCCTCCGTCGAAACTGGAGCAAAGGTGCCGTTTCAAATCAGAAAAGATGGCAGGAGAGGTGCAACAGCCGCTCTCGCTCAACAAACACGACACGCACCATCTGAAACGTGTGACACCTACTCTGGCAAGGCGACTGCTGGCATCAAAGGAAAACTTACTATTAAATATTATTGAAGTTCTTGGCTGTCTGGAGCCTTTTTACTTGCAAACCAGCCGCGTTTCAGAGGACGGATCATCTGTGTTTTTTCCTGCAGATTAAGGAATGAGCATCAGGGTCATTCTCTTGGATGAATTCATAGCGTTTTGGAACGAAAGCCTCCGTATTTATTCAGACTACAACCTAACCTTTTGCTTGTACTTTGGCTGCTCAGACTTTGTTGCTAACGGCGCCGTCATGGAAAGGAAAAAAGTACCGGCATGCGTGAGTCTTTCCTCTTCCTCCATTTACACTTGCTCTGTGCACTTGGGTCAAACCGAGATTTGTGAAATTCATCTTCAACATGCGCCTGGTTTCCCCAAAAGCATTTCAGCGATCGATCACCTCTGTCCTGTCGGTTCAGAGACCGGCGGAGACGGACTCGCTCGCCGGGGCGTCCGCGCGCATCTCAGAAACGGGGTCGCGCCGAGGTCGGCCGCTGTGCGCGCTCGCTCTCCTCCTCAAGTTTGCACTGATTTCCCGAGCGCAGAGGGCGTCCGCTCTTCCCGCGCAAAACGCCGATAACTCCTGTCCTCGATGAGAACTTTAGTTCCCGGCGGGGCTCGGAGACAAAGAGCGTCTTGGGGAAATGCGTCTCTGCCGTTTGATCTGGACGTTCGTCGTGTCCCTGAAGGCGCCGCGGCCCCGCCGGGACACTGGGCGGCGTTTCCCTCACATTCCTTCTCCAGACACGATCCGCTCTCCGTCTGCTGCGTCCTCAGCCGCCAAAGAAACTCCTGGACTTTAATCCGTCCTCTGTCCTCGGCGTCCTTTTTGTTTTGCACTTAGATATTTGGAGAAAAATGTCACGGGGGACACAAGGAAAGAGAGAATAAGAGCCGTAAACTGAGCAGCTACATTGGAAACTTTGCTCGTTTATTAATTTTTCTCTGGACTTTGATTTTCCATGAACTTTCCCCTTAAGTATCCTAAGATTTATAACAAAAAAAAATCCATATTTGACGCCTCTGACCTTGTTGTGTGTTTAAAATGTTTGTAGTTCTAGTTTGCACTGAACTTTTAGATGATGACTTCACTTTATTTCCACTCATAAACTCAGATTTTCCCCTTGAATTCTCCCTTAAGAGATTCTGAACTTGTGTCTGCCGGTCGATGCTGAGGGAAATATTCAAAACCGAGACGCCGCTGTTTTTTTACGGCTGCAGAATCACATCAACCAGAAAAGATCCGCATGTCCTGTGCGTCATTTTAGACACATTTCCCCAGAATTCAGCAGCTGAATGTTTGGGATCTTTGGAAACCTCAGGATCTCCGCTAGAATTTAAAATAAAGTCCAGTAGGTTTGAACCGAGTCCGGCGGCGTAGAAGTAATTTCTAATGACAAACACGCCGAGGCCGAAACAAGGAATTTTAAAGCTCAACACATTTGAGAAAGCTTCAATTTGAGCAACATGTTTCTGACTTTCTGTATATTCAATGCACAGCTGGCAGGACTGAATCAATATTAGAGTTTTCCCTCCCGGCTTGACAGCAGCTGCATTTTCAAATTTCACAGAAGCAACTCATCTGTGGAAGAAGATAAAAAAAACAAAAAAAAAAAACACAATTAGAATCATCATGAGCAAATATCACAAACGAAAAACAACAACAAAAAAAAACCGGATCCCTTTTTAATTTCAGAGATGTGAGATCGGGCGCGTCTCGACGGGCCTGACACCGGCCGCCTCACGAGACGAGACGCGGCGTCGCGAGCGGTCGAGTCGCCGGGCGTCAGGCAGCCGCTCGCCGACTGATTAACAGATTATTTCAGTCGGCAAATCTCAAGGCACACGAGATAAACACGAGTGTGCTCCGTTGTTTGACTCGAGACGGGCCTGCAGATCAAAACGCTGCATGATGAAAGACGCAAGCAGACGCCTTTTTCTGCAGATAATCTGATGTTATTAACCCTTTGCGGCGCAGATAAGATTATTTTCGCGGCTGTCTCGTCTCCTGCCGGGTTTTTTCCCTCTCACTTTGGAGAAAAAAAAAAAAAGTAAAATCAGATCTGGGCCACAAAGACTCGTAACGAGATGATGGAGATGTTTTTCGGAGGGAAACCGGGCGCGTTGGATGATTTTTTTCAGTGAGTTGAGGCCAGCCCTGCTTCATAACTGAGGTTCTGCTTCTTCTACTACTGCTACTATCAAACAACCGGTCCTGGGTACAGAGACAGGCTTGAAAACGGTTTCAGATATCTCAAAAACACTCAAGGTGCAATTCATTTTTAAACTTCCTATACCAGCATTTTCTGAAAGCGCAAGTCGGGACTCCAGAAAACAAAAAAAAAACGGGTCTCGGCCGCGTCGCTTTTGGTTCCCCACGCGACGAGGAGAATTTGTGTCAAAGAGCCCGGGGCCCGAAATGAGATCAGCTTCACTCCGTTTGGGCCGCGGGCTGAGAAAGTGGTTTAATCACTTCTGACAAAGACAAAAAGAGCCATCAGGTTTTCTGTTTCTTTTTCTTGCATATTTGAAACGTATTCAAGCTCTTTGTTTTTCTACCCAGGTCAGCAAAACAACCTGTTGATGTCTGCTGTACTTCAATAAAACACAGCCTTTTTCAAAGGTTACACCCCGCTCTCATGACTTCTATGTGTGTGTGTGTGTATGTGTGTGTGTGTGTGTGTGTGTGTTACATGGAGAAGAACATCATAATTTGTTACTCGTTGCCTAACTGAGGCACACAACCAGAAATCTAGAGGAAGATAAACTCATTTTTATTTGAAGGAAAGAGTTGACTCATATCTTTCCAGTGTGATTTGATTATAAGAGGCTCTGGTCTTTAAAGCAGAGAAAAGCATAAATGAACGTCTTAAATTATAGAAATGAGTTTATTTTACACACGACGTCGGTGGATACAGAGGATCAAACCCTGTTCTCTCCTTGTTAAGATGGATCCGATGACTTCATGCTGTTTATCCACCACAACTCAGGACTTGTTAAAAAGAAAAAATCATACTTAGGCCGAAATTAGAAGAAAGGACCACCAGGTGATACTTCATGGTGCGTTCAAGTTCACACTCTGCATGTTTTTACAGATATTTGACAGGCAGACTGTCGGAGGTGAGAGAGGATCACACGGAGGTCGACACCTCCTGAATAACCTCATGTGGTGTGTGTGTGTGTGTGTGTGTGTGTGTGTGTGTGTGTGTGTGTTCTGAAAAGTGGAACCACTCCACCAAAGTCTGAGGTTTTGAAGCCGTGGTGCACCATCAGCATTTTGGTCAGTAATTCCAACCAGCACTGGGTCAAACTGCAATACACAACTTTTTCACTCAGAGGAACACTAATAAAACATATTTACATTATATTTCAGAATATATTTACATTACCTGTCTGTGATGCTGTATATTTACGACTAAATCCTCGTTTGGGTCAGTGAATGAATGACTGATTGACTGATGAGTGAGGAAAAAACTAAGAGTAGAACTTATTTGTTTATCAGCACCAAAAGACCTCAGACAATGGAGAATAAAACTTCTTTGGTCGTTTTTGCAGACAAACTGAGTGTGATCAATTGTTGCACCCAAGTTATTTATATGAAAATACACCATATGGACAAAAGTACTGGGCCACACAGGTCCGTCCCGTCCCCACAGGTGTGTAACCTCCAGCAGCAGCCATGCAGTCTGCCTTCACCAACATCAGTGACAGAGCGTCTGGTTCTAAAGAGCTCACTGAGTTCAGGTGCTGCTGGAATAGTGATGGAACAGGAAGCCACCGCTGCAACAAGTCAGCTGCTCAACTTTCTTCCCTCCTAGATATTCCACCA
This sequence comes from Myripristis murdjan, assembly GCF_902150065.1. NCBI lineage: Eukaryota > Metazoa > Chordata > Actinopteri > Holocentriformes > Holocentridae > Myripristis > Myripristis murdjan. Next base: position 4,113,668 of record NC_043990.1, read on the forward strand.
TCAGCTGGAAGTGGGATTATTGCAGATATTCCACCATCAGCTGGAAGTGGGATTATTGCAAAGTGGAAGCGTTTAAGAGCCACAGCAACTCGGCCACCAGGGGGTGGCACCACGTAAAGTTACAGAGCGGGGTCGCCGAGCGCCGAGGCTCATAGTGCGTAAAAGAGGCCGACGCTCTGCCGCCTCAGTACCTGCAGAGCTCCAAACCTCCTCTGGCATCAACATCAGCACAGAAACTGAGCGCCGGGAGCTTCATGGACCAATCAGGCTCCTCTATGTGGCGTCTGATGGACGAGTCTGGGCTTGGGGAACGCCAGGAGAACGTTCCCCGCCTCCGGGAGAACGTTCCCTGCCTGAGCGCATTGTGCCGACGGTGCAGTTTGCTGGAGGAGGGGTCACGCTGTGGGCTGGTGTTTCTGGGCTCGGCCTCAGCCCCTCAGCTCCACTGAAGGGAAATCTGAACGCTTCAGCTCACCGACACATTTTGGACGATTCTCTGCTTCCAGCTCTGTGGGACCAGTTTGGGGAAGGAAGGCCCTTTCCTGTCCCAGCATGACTGAGCCCCAGTGCACAGAGCAGCTCCATAAAGGCGTGGCCGGCTGAGTTTGGATTATTTTGAAAAGTCTCGCTAAGTGCGAGCTCAGTTCCATTACTGTGACTCATAGGAGTCCCTGCTCAGTAACCATGGTAACCTATAGCCTAGCCTATCACTAGCCCGACCTTTTTAATGACAAAGTAAAGAAACATTTCATATAAAAAGGTAATTGGCCTGTACTTTCCTTGAGCTTTTCATTTTGATGGTTATTCAGGGGGAGCTGGACTCAGAGGCGTCCTGCTGAGTCGCTCCATCTGAACATTTCTAACATTAAAAAGTCCATTCTTCCAGATCAGTTTGACAATGTTTTTTACGTCACGTCTCACATCACAGAAAATCGTCGTGTAAATTATAAGTCACGTCTCGCTCTAGAGCACAGAGGACGTTTTTAACAATATATTTTCTTTCAGCTTACCGGCTTGGTTTTTACCTCTGTTCAGCTTTTTTCAGTGAGCAGGTCTGATTTTAGAGGGCGGCAACGGTAATGACTTCATTTGTGAGCTGAAAGCGCCCCCTGTTGGACACAAAATGGAGCGTAAGTCGGCCTTAACACCGACCTCCCGCTCTAGTTTACGCTCCTTTTGGCGACATATTGGGTCTGTCTCAATCGAAGGGCTAGATGACTACCAGGTCGCAGCCCACGGTGCCCACCTAGGAGGCGTCCGACGTAGGTGCCAATATCAAGTTTACCGGAACTAAAAGTTTAGTGAATTGGGACGGTGTAGCCTGCAGAGGATTCCTACGTCATTATTATCGAGGCTTCCCGAAGTGCATTCGAGTGATGCAGCGTAAAATGCCGAAGTAGGTTTGGGAGGTGTGTCAGTGAACACCTGTGCATGAAACAAAACGATAAGCAGAGCTTCGTGAAGATGCAGGAAATTAAGATAATTGTTACACCTCACAAATTGCAACAGACTATCCCGATTAAAGTAATTGTACACATGGCTACATTGTAACGTACCTGATGCGCTGATGGTTGCTATGGAAACATCGTGCAAAATGCCTATCTAACTAATCTAACTAAACTTGCATTTCCAGGCGTTGTTCAGAAACAGTTAACAGCTAAACTGAATCTATGGTGGTAATTATAGGCATGAAAACTTATCAAAACATCATGATATAAACATGAAGACGGTCTAAAAGATGCTTCATAATTCCAGCAATGGTGGCTGATCCAGAAATTCAACTGGACTGAAAGGTACCCTGGGAAGTAGGCTGTGATGTCGGCCGTGAAGCATCGTGGAGGTGTTTCCTGCAAATGAGTCAAAAATAGGCTGGATCTATGGGCTGCATTTGCAGGACCCCGTGCGGTAAAATTGAATTTGGACAGCACTTGTCACTCCGCCGTGATGTAAGCAGCCTACAAATACGACCGAGGCAGCGTCCAGCCTGTGAATTGAGACAGAGCCAATATCTTCTTTTCATCGATCGACTGTTCTGGGCTGCTGATGTGCCCCGAGTGCACGGACGACGCCCGAGTGTTCAAGCCTGGTTTGAGTTAATGATGTGTTCCCAGAACGGCTCGAGCCTCTAGTCAAAGTCACAGTTAAGATTTCCTTAGTGCTGTTGATGGAATACCTGCCAGGACGTCCCAACAACAACAACAACAACAACAGCAACAACAACGGGACTGAACAACAACAGGAAGAAAACAAAGAGTGAAACTGAGCGTTGATGAAGACGGTGAACAGAGACGTGACCAAAGAATGGGAGGGCAAAAAGCTGTCGTTTACTAATATTATTAGTCAATATAAAACAAAATTATGAACACTAATGTACTTATGAACTGCCTTGGGACCCACTGTATGTATACACACATTTTGTTTTGTGTCTTTCATTTACTTTATTTTACTATTTAAGTGAACTGATGAAAGCTTAGTAATGTAAGGAGGATAGGCAAAATAAGGCAAGGCTTCAACCTATATGACCTTTTCGCTCAGTGTCTATTGTGTCTATTTGTATATATGTTGGGGAAAAAAAACAAAAAAATAAAACAGACCCAACCAACTAAATTCAAGATGGTTCAGAGCCAGGGACAAGAGATCCTAGCTGAAATCTCTGACGGAGCCGGTTTTGAATTTAAACTCTAATTTTGTCAAAGTTCACTTTTTGGTGGCAAGGAGCCGCAGGCGTAATGTAGGCCATCAGGCAGTGTACTGAGCCTGCTGTTATTTTATGTTACTGTATTTTATTATCACTATCATTCTCAATTTCTATTTCCCTTTTTTATTGACTGTTTTTATTGTTTTAAATTGTGTCTTGTTGCTTTTAATGTCTCTGTAAAGCACTTTGAATTACCTTGTGTTGAATTGTGCTATATAAATAAACCTGCCTTGCCTTGCCTATATGTATATATATGTATTTGTTTTGGTTTTCCACTGAAAGGAAATGAAATATTATTTACTGTTTAAAAATATGTGCATAAGATATTGTCTATTCATATGTGTATTTGATTTTTGCAACTTGAAAATGACTGAAATAAAACATTCACTGTCACTATCACGAAGTCGGGGTGTGACACATGGTGTGTCGTTGGAAAGGACAGATGATTGACCACAAGCCTGAATGATTGATTTGTCAATAACCAATCACAGCTCATCTCACTGGGGCAAAGAGTTTAGGCAGACCGAGGTCACTCACACTCTGAATTGGGAGCGCTTGTTTTAAACAGGAAACTGACTGTGAACAAGCCGAGGAGGAGTCAGTGATCAGAGGAGACTCTAGCAGAAGGTTTGATGTCCATTTGTCCCAGTTTATGTTGTTTCTCCACAAAAAATAGCACTTTAATCTGAAATGACTTGGATTCTGGTGGATTTTAAATGGTTAAAGGTAGCTGTTAGTGTGACAGTGTTCGAGCTCCTCTCAGACTAAAATACTAGAATAATGCCTGTAAACTGTTTGCTGTTAAACATCTCGTGCTCCGGCAAAGCCACAGGAAGGAAAAAAAAAAACGACCATAATACACGAAGAAGAAGGTGTAAAAGTCAGTGAGTGTGTGAAGAGGCTGTGCGGCTCCAGAAATAGAGGGATTGTTGAACGGGGAGGATGGAGAAAAAAAAAAAAGTCAAAGTGAAAAGTCGAGTGTGTGGAAGTCAAAAAAGCTGTTGACGTGTTCGAACCATCAGAGTGAAAACTTCTCTTTCTGTGGATTAGTGGAGGAGCTCCGGCTCACGGCTCAGCCTCGCAGTTTTACACCTTTTACAAGTTTTTTTAGAGCAGCTTGTTAACATCGCGGCTCACACACACACACACACACACCTGACACTTTTATTCTGAAGGTGCGTTCACAGCCAGCGTGTTCACACGGGTTTATCTGAACTCTGGTGGCACCAAATAACCTGGAAATGTCTCAGTCCTCTAACGAGAGGATGTAATGCGACCGACTACAGGAAACCAGGCCAAAACACAAGGCATTGTGGGTAGAAGGAGACACAATAAAGTGTGCATATTCAGCTGTTTCTTATAGAAAGTTACAGAAGGAGAAGTCAGGTTTGTTTTGGCACCACACGCCCCTAAAAAAGTCAGAAAAAAAAACAAACAAGCTGCTTGTGAGTCTTTTGCTTTCAATTGTTGGCTGGCTTGTGATTGGTCCGTTTGAATTCAAATGTATATATGCACAGTGTTTTAGTGTGCGGTTGCTGTTTTGTTGTTTTCTTAGTCCTTAAGTTCAGGGTTGCCAAGTGTGCATTTTTTCTGCCAAATTGGGCTACTTTTTAAGTGTTGCCGCGGGTAACAAATTTTGTCCGTGGGTTGGGCTTGGGCAGACATGAATAAAGATTCATATTTTGAATGACTAATGTTTATACCCAAATCCTGTCAAACTGACTCCAGGCCAGATCAGCATATAAACTATCCACATATGTCACCTGCTCCACAGACAAATAATATGCCAATGCTGTGTGAGGCCACTCAGCACATGACCAATCACATCATCAGCACCACTCAGCTGAAGTAACGTATCCCATATTATAGTTTAAGTTCTGATATACTGTAAATTAAATAGGTGAAAGAACTGTTTTGGGAAATTGCCTCTAATGTTTATGGTGTTATTTCATAGATATTATAGTGCATTTTGCAATTATAGCAATGCTGATGGACTTTAAAAGCAACATATATGGGTTTTTATGGGAATATTTCAAGTTCTGGTATTGGGCTGATTTTTGGGCCCTTTTTATACCAGGGCGGGTTTTGAGTTGCTGTTTGGCTGCTTTTGTCTCACAGACCTGGCAACCCTGCGTAAGTTCAGCTCCAGCTCCTTTTCTAAGCGTGTAGCTCACGGATGAGCGGTGGCTTTTTCTCACTGTCTTGTTTTTGAAAGGAACCAAATACAAAAATGCAACAAAGTCGTGTTTTTTCTGTTTAGGTTGGAGCCAGATGACACCAGCTGGAGGTTTTTGGGTCACGTTGCATAAATTCAGCCCAGTTATGATGGTGGTTATGGTTATTTGTTCTGGCAGTTTTCTGATTTCTCAGATGTAAAGAAAAGTCTCCAGAATCAGGTCGAGGGATGAAGAGGAAGCCGATCAGCACAGGTGGATTTCTGCTGGAGAAGCCGGATCACTGTCGTCATGGAAACCCCTTACTTCCTGTGTGTGGGCAGTGACACATGAATTACAACAAACACACACTGTTCATGGAAGAACACGTAATAAATTCATGTCAGTGTTGCCTCTGATGGAGATAAAAGGAAAATGAAGAAGAAATGTGCCGCCGCCCGCCTCCGTCCTCCAGAGCAGGGGGGCGGAGCTTACCGAAATCAAACATCTCCTCCCATTTTTCCTTGTTTCATCTGTGGGGTTTTTGTTTTGTTTTTGTTTTGTTTTGTTATTATAGCTTTGCATTTCGTTTGTATTTTTATTTTGTTTTTTTGTTTTCAGTTTAGTTTTAATTAATTTTTTGGGTTTTTTTGTTTGTTTTTTAATCCTTACTTTTAGTTTAGTTTTTCTTAGTTTCAGTGTCGGTCTTTTTTGTGTTATGGGCCATTTGTCAGCTAGATTCAAATATGTCAGAGAAAAAATGTCAGAAATACTCAACATAACGTATACTTTTAAAAAATGTATTCACTTAGGACTGAACAACAACCAAATAAAGACGATTTCTCTATAATTTTAGTTGATTGAAGTCGGTTTTATAAACGCACAGTTTCAGTTCAGTGAGCATTTTTGTTTTTATTTCAGTTAATGAAAATTTATTTCCACTCTTTCATTACTTTTTGTTAAAGATAATAACCTCGACTTGGACACGGTAACAGCTCCATCACCAGAGGCCCCACGATACGATATTGTCACGATACAATAGTCTTGTGATTTCAAACATTTTGCGATATGCTGAGTTTTGTGATAACACGTATTGTGATTTATCACTTTTTTACCCCAAGAGAAAACTGAAAACCGTCTGATGTGTCCGTGTGGTTTATCTGATAAAGTGAAGTTTTCTTTCTGTTCATCTCATTTTTATTGCAGAGAAATCGACTCTGACTGCATAAAAACCTGTCAGAAACGTTGCATCGATTCTCGGTGATACAACATTGATTCTTGGTGTGTGTGTATTGTTACGATATCGACACACAAAATACTACACCAGATCGATTATTACCCCCCCTCCCCTCCCACCCCTGCTTTCTAGCGGCTGTCAGACCGTTGGTTTGCTGATCCTCGTCCACCGCCACCCGTGGACGTCCTGCCGCATCCTGAACGGCGGCGTGAGCTGATTGGTCGGGGTCAGCCGGGTCACGTGGGGATCTGAGTGGAAAGCCCCGCCTCACCTGTCAAAGTCGGCGCAGGTGAGAGGAGGCGGGCGGGTTTGAAGCGGCTCGCCGAGCGGAGCGGAGCGTTGATGCGAGGCGGCGGCGGCGGCTCTCTCGCTCTGAATGTGCTCCACGTCGGCGAGCCCGTCCCAGGTAAGCTGTAATATCTGGCGGGAATCCTCGCAGGAGATCGCAGCGTCGGTGTTAATTTAAGATAAGCTCTGCCTTTGGAATCACAATGAGGACGGAGGGGGCTGTAAAGAAAGAAAGAAATAAACAAAAATAAATAAATAAAGGAGAGGAATCACATTTTGGCGCGATAGTGGCACGGTGCGGATTGAAAGCTGTCGTGCCCTCAGAGCAGTGTGTGTGTGTGTGTGTGTGTGTGTGTGTGTTTAAGTGTGTGGTTTTGTCAGTGTGGTACGTGTGCAGCCTGTGTGTGTGTTTGTTTCTCTGTTTGTGTATGCAGTTCTTTCAGTGGCTCCTCTGAGTGTGTGTGTGTGTGTGTGTGTGTGTGTGTGCGCCTCAGTATTCACGGCGTGTCTGTGTGTTTGGGATTTGAACTCGGCAACCAGATAAATCGACCTGCGAAAGATCAACACTCCTACAGAAACACATTCGGTGTATGATGCTGCATTCAGGTCCCAGGAGAAAGACGGTAAATACGAGATACCTGCTTGAAATCCTGTTCACGTCAGCGCTCAGCGAGTGAATCCTGCTCGCGGTGCGGTGACATTCCTGCAGCCCCGCAGTGTGGGAGCCGCTCTTTTCACTTTCACTGACGAGGTCGAGTCGATGTGCGATCACCAAACTGAACGGGTCGAAACGAGGAAGCAAACGAGCCGAGAGAGGAGAGTTTTAATTAAATATTTCACGTGTAAAATTTAACAATTGGGAATAAAAAGCTGTTTTTGTTTTGGTGCAGCTCGTCTTTCTCCTCGTGATGCCGCAGCGTGCAGCTCACTGCGCTTTGGCTGCTGTGGACACACCTCCATATTTATGTTTCTAATTACACAGTTTAATACATAATGTGTGTGTGTGTGTGTGTGTGTGTGTGTGTGTGTTTCAGTCACAAAAGTCTCTGCCTGTGTCAACACTGGTTTCGTAGTTGGATGCATCGTATATTTAACTATTTAGTTACAAATTCTCTTTCTTTAAACATCTCAGAAGCTCATTTGCTCCTTTTTTCTTTAAAGGAAGATTCCAACATTTTAGGCAAAATCCCAGACTGAGATAAGACTCATAAAAAAAAAAAATTAAAACCATCCCAAGACGTGTACTTTAAAATAAACATGATCCACTGTGTAAGTCAGATGGCCTCAGAGCTGCTGTGAGGTTTATTCTTTCACTTTGACGGAGCCAGGCTAACGACTCCTATAGACTTCAAGTCTTTATGCTAAGCTAACAGGAAATGCTACCCATAGAAACCAAACCAGTGGACGTACAGAGGTGAAGATGGTGTCCAACATCTGGTCTCAGTCTGGGGAAGTCGGGAAAAAGGGGATTTTGCCGAAAACCCTGTAGTGTTCCTTTAATGATCGCTAATCTTAAAGGTGCAGTACGTAAAACTGCACCAATGTGAGGATCCTTTAGACTGAATAATCAGAATCAGAATCAGAATACTTTATTGATCCCCAGGGGGAAATTACTTTTTGTTACAATAACAACTCCCACTCCAAGTGTAAAAGTAAAATAGTCAAGAAAAATAAAGAAAGGAATATGAATATAAATATAAATATATATAGAATAAAAAAATATGTACAAGTGCAAACATGGACAGGAGTTATTGCACTATAGGTTATTGCACATAAGTATGGTATTGAATATGGATTATTGCACAGAGGGAGTTTGCACAAGAATAAGGATTGGATTGGAGGGTTGAGTCTACATGGTTCTCATCATTGGTCTGATATGCTGGTAAATTACATGGAGTGGACGACACTAACAGTTTACTTACAGTTTAGTGTACTTTTTCAGAATCTGTGCTTTACTTGAGTGGATAGAAAAACCCAGTCGCAGCAGCTGCTCTCAGCTCTCAGGTTTGACATGAAAGCAATTCAGCGCATGCAAGACATCCGTTTTCAAAATAAAATCCGTTCCATTTTGTCAGCGGCAGTGGTCGGTACATTCATTAGGAGGTTTCAGAGAGCTCCCAGGTTCTGTAAATGCATCGTGAAAACATTACACCCATATGCTGATATTAAAAAGAAGATGTATATGCATCTTAACTGCAGTAACTTAACTCACCTTTCACTCCTGTTAGGGATTGTGCAGCAGTTAGTTTGCCATCGGATGTGTGCAATATGTGTCATGTGCAATATTTTTGTCACGTGCAATGTGGATTATGGACTGTAGAGCCGGAGCTTTTTTTATTGTTTATACGAATCCGACGTGAGGGTCTAAGGACAGAGGATGTTGTATTTCCTGTAAAGCCCTTTCAGACAAATGCGTAATTTGTGATTGTGAATAAATAAATTAATAATTAAAATTAAATAAATTGAATTTTGTTTCACTGCAACTGTGGAGGCATTTATGTGTGAGGCGTTTGAGTCCAAGATTAATTTCCCCACAGGGACAATAGACTGTAATATATAGTACTATATTGTACTATATTGTATTGTATTGTATTGTATAGTGGTGCAGTGATGTCTGCTATACTGTATACTGTAAATTTTCACATTGCCCACATCTATGCACATTGTATACATCGATGCACACTGGTTTTTTGGTTTTTTGCACATTGGGTACTTAGATCTTTAGATCTCGAGTGTCATCTTTTGTTCTTTATTTTTTATTTATTTAATCTTGTAATCTGTGGATACTGCTGAAAACTGTGAATTTCCTTCGGGATGAATAAAGTATCTATCTATCTATCTATCTATCTATCTATCTATCTGACCAGCAGCTTGCACACTGTGCCTCAGGTGACGGGGCTGGTAAACAAAGCGTGCGCTCAGGTGAGGCTGTTTGTGTCGCTCAGAGCCGACACCGTGCTGCTCAGTTTGCTGGGAGAAAAAGAAGGTGACTGAACTCTGCAGACAAAGTGCAGCGGTTTGGCTAAAAAAAAAAAAGCTCTTCCACACGTTTTTTTTTCCAGATTTGTCAAAAGCCGAGTTTGTTTCTTCACAGGAGGCTGAGGTGGAGCTGCAGCCGCTTCACGTGAGCTTTGCGAGTGAAGAACGGCTGATTTTTCATTTTGGGGTGAATTTTTATCCTCTTCGCCAAATCAAAGAGCAGACAGCGCTCGCAGTTTTGCTTCTCTCAACTGACTCGAGTCCTTGAGCAAGGCACCGAACTCCCAAATGCTCCGGTGAAGCCGCTCGGCATCAGTGTGTGGTTTTTCGCTGAGCGGCTCCCAGGTGAGAACGAGCGTAACGGCATGAATGTGAAGCAGGATGAACGCCGCAGAGCCGAGCTCCCTGAGAAAAAAATAAAGCCTCATAAAAGAAAAGAAGAAAAAAAATAATAATAAAACAGCGTCTCCGGGGATTCAAACCACGCGTCGTTTCAATGCCGTTCACCCGTTTGCTTCTCAAACTTTCACACTTTCTCCAGAATTTTCAACACGAGCTGCAGACAATCACACATTTTCAGCCGTGAAGTTGTGCCGCCGCATCAAAGTGACTTTGAGGGCAGAGGCAGAGGCGGCCGGGCCGGTCAGGGGCGGCGGGACGGAGCAGACGGCCTTACATAACGCTCTGCCCGCCCGCCCGCCTGCCTGGCTGCTGCTGCTAATTGGCGGGAGGGACCCAGCCGCCATTTTCCCGGCGTGTCAGGCGAGCGCGCACAAAGCCGAGCACAGATTCTCAGAAAGGCTTATGCAATTTGCCATTGTGTAATTCCTCCCTTCACGCCTCCGTTTTGTGCTGTAATTGGATGTTGTTTTTCTCGGGAGCCGCTCTGTTTGTCTGCTCGTTGCATCATGTTCAGTCGTGCAACTGGTGCAGCCGCTCTGTCCGAACCTAAACCTCAACTCATCATCAGCATCAGCATCATCATCATCAGCATCATCATCATCAGCCAGGCTCCTCAGATCCTTTGCTGCAGTCAGAGTCAGCATCATGATGGAAAAACAGTAAAAGTCCTGTGTTCCTTCATGTTCCTGCAGCTTTTGAGTCCAGTGTGACGAGACAGTTATATTATTGATGCATTAACCTGTGAGAAATAATTGAATGCTCCACGCGCTGAAGGGGAGTTCAGTTTTCTCTGCAACTTCTTTTGCCCTCCAGACTCTGAGATGACGAGACGTTTTGGTTTGTGTTAATTAGGAGATGCTGTAATAAAATCATAGTGGATTAGAGGTGAAGGCGTTCACTCGTGCTTGTTGTTGGGTTGTAGAGAAAATCCACCTGGTTTGTTTTCAAACATATGGGGGGGGGGGGGGGGGGGGGGGGGGGGGGGGTGATCAGCAGCTTAGCAAAAAATTACCAGCAAATTAGAAGAAAAAAAAACAGAAACTTAAAAAAAAGAACAGAAAAATTGTAAAGTAAATAAATAAATAAATAAAAATAAAATAATAATAATAATGATAATAAATTAAATAAATAAATAAAAATTAATAATAATAATGATAATAAATTAAATAAATAAATAAAAATAAAAATAAATAATAATAATAAATAAATAAATAAAAATATAAATAATAATTGGCTAGAAGAAGAAAGTGTACATGAAAAATATATTTATAATAATTCAAATAATACATTTAAATGTCAGATCAGAGCTGCTGGATAGACGTTTGATCTCTTGTTTTGAAATGGATGTGAAATTAAAAAGAAATTAAACTATTCCTCGTTTTTTTTTTGTTTTTTTTTTTAGCGCATGCAGGGCAGGAGAGCGAGCGAGGGTTCAGCAGGCAGAGGATGAGAGAGAACCTGAACACACACACACACACACACACACACACACTCTGACCCGCTGCTTATTAAAGTCGATTCTCATGTCATGTTCTGCTTTTCTGCTGAGTCAGACTCTCAGAAAATCTCCCCGGCGAGCTCTGGGCTTTTTTTATTTGTTGTTGTTGTTGTTGTTGTTGTTGTTGTTGTTGTTGTTGTTGCGTAAACAAACGTGCGCTCTTGCTCCTGGTCAGCAGAGCGTCGAGTCGGCGCCCAACAAGCTCATCAGACTTTCCCTCACTGAGGAGCAAAGAGTATATCAACCAAAACACAACGATGTGGTGTGTGTTTCCTTACATCACCTGTCAATCAGACCGTGTGGGCGGGGCTTGGCTGTCCTGTTGATGTGGTTTCTCCTTTTTCTCTCTCTCACATGCTCTTCTTCTTCTGTTTATTCCAAGAAAGAAAAAAAAAACAGGAAACACACGACGCATCACTTCCTGTCGCATTTATTTATACCATGAAATGTCAGTTTGTTTCTTTAAAATGATTCAATTTAACTTCAACTTCTGCAAAACGCGCCCATGAGATCATGCTTGCTTGCATAAGAGTGCACGCACAGCAACACACACACACACACACACACACACGGGAGCTGTGATCACACAAAGCTGTCGTGCTTTCATCTGCATCCACCCGCCAATCAAACGTTACCTCCATACGTTTTAAACATCATGACTTTCAGCTTAAAGCGTAAAGAAAGAAACTGAGAGAGAAAACAAAAACAAAGGAGAGAGAGAAGAATCAAAGGAGCAGAGATCAGAGAGACAGGCGTCGACGGTGTGTGTTGAAGGTCGTGTGTGTGTGTGTGTGTGTGTGTGTGGGTTCTTTTTGGAAACAGGTTCCTCGTTTGTGGTTCCGGTGCGGTTCAAACCAGTTTGGCTGATCTCGGCCCGGCGATAAGAAGCGTGATGATGAGGCGGTCCGGCTCGGGAGGCGGCTTTAACGGGCGGCCGCTCGTCAGCCGAGAGGCAATAAACCGCCGCCGCCGCCAAGCTGGGCCTCGCCTGGAAACCCACCATGAGCCATCTGACAGAGCTTCATTATCTTTTAACCTTCGTCCAGAGCGGCTCTGCTGAGCTCTTCACACACACACACACACACACACACATAGACACACAGAGAGAGTGGAGGAAGGAAATGTTTGCAGGGGAAAGTCGAGTCTTATTTCCTCTCTAAGTTGATGTTTGAGCTGATCGAGCCGTCGGTGATGCAGCAGAGTTTTGAAGCTGTTCTGGCTGCAGAAACAAAAAAAAAAAATAATGTTCACACACAAAAACACACAAAAACACACCGTCTCACCTGTGGTGGGCGGCTGAGAGTTCCCTGACCCTGTGTGTTCAATATATTCTGAACTGGGAGATGAAAAGTGCACATTACATGGGTTTAATGCACAGCGGCCGGCCAATCAGAAGAGAGTATTCACCTGGACCGTGACGACCTGATGCTGAAGCGGCTCGGCGGTCAGGAGACGACACATGCAGGAAGGAAACAAGCAGGAAACGGATTTTAACTAAACTGATGCTGAAAACGAATAAAAACAAACTAAAAATAAAAACTAACGCCTGAAATTGTTAAAATCAATCACATGAACTGAAAAAACAACAAAAAAAAAACCCATCTGAAACTTTATTGTGTGCGTACAAAACTCATTAAAAAAAAAAAAAAAAAAACTATAGACGTTATGATTTTGGTTTTCGTCTTTGTCAGTTCATTTGGTTGTTTTTTTTTTATATAAATAATTTTTTAAGAGAATTTACATTTCTCACCTTTTTGAGCCTCACCCTGACAAATACCTCATATTACAAAAAAGATTAATACTGAAACTAATAAAAAACACACTAAAACTGAGCATTATCAAGAAATAAACTATCAAACCCTTTAAAAACGGATTTTAACTAAATTGATGCTGAAAACGAGTAAAAACAAACTAAAAATAAAAACTAACGCCTGAAATCATGAAAATCAGTCACATGAACTGATTTGAATTGATTTTAATATCAACTCTTGTGTCTTCTTTCCACAACAGAACGAGGATTTCCAAACCGAGCGAGTCCCAGTTTAACCTTTTTGTTTCAGCGCTGTGAGGACAGGTTTCAAAATAAAACCCACGGGCTTCAAAATAAAATCCTTTTTTTTTGTTTGTTTTTGTTTTTTGTTTTATTGATGCCAGGAGTTTTGTTTCCCTCCTCGACTGAGAGAGCAGCTGGAAGAGGGCAGCCAAGACCCCCCCAAACACACACACACACACACACACACACACACACACACACTGTATGAGAGCCATACAGCCACACACTCAGCTGATGAATCAATGAAATGCTGTAAATAATCTGAGCAGCACGTTGGCCTTTGAAAAGATGTTTGTTGAAGGGTTTGTTGGGTTCATGTTTTCGTCCAGAATCTCCGAATGAAACCGAACCGAAACCCAAAAACCAGCCGAGGGTTTAATGAACCCGACGTCCCTAAACCAGCCTCTGAGCGCTCACACACCTCGGCTCAGGGTGAGGGACACGCATGTGTGAGAGAGAAACACTCCTGCACTCTGTCATCAGACTTTACTGGGAAAAAAAAACACATTTCAGACATCAGACCTTCATCCTGTAATGATGATAAAGAGGAGGAGGAGGAGATGTGATTTTCACACCATAACTAACCTGCGCCCGGTTCAGCCTCGGCCAATCACAGCGCCCGCACTTTTTCCTGCCAGGACCTGCAGGTAGACGAACGATTCATCGACTGATCCACTAAATATTTTGTAAAGTCGTCAGAAAGCAGTTTAATGCCCTTACTAACCCTCAAATATCTAGGTGATTTTTTTAGCTGTAACATTACATTACTTTTAATATTGAATAAATCAATCAAATGATTATTTGTTAGACATTTAGATGAAAGACACACTCGGGGTCTCATCATGGTGTGTGTGTGTGTGTGACGGTGGAGTCAGTGAGAAACAGGAAGTTCAACGTGTACTTTCAGTTTGCAGTTTGTCTTTTCATGTGTTTCCAGCTTTTATTGTGAAATTTGGAAACGACAAAAAGCAGCACCATCAAAGCAGAAGCAGGTTCCCTTTCCCGTCTTTGCTGATGGAGCTTTTATTGTGAAAGGTGCCACTATATGTCACTGATCATGTGTTCTCTGAACCGGATCTGATTCAGAATGGAGCGAAGGACAAAAGTCAAGCAGAAATGGACCAAGGTAAAAAAAAAAAAAAATTACACATTCAAATACAAAAAGTCCACAAATGTAAGGAGCTGCACCTCTTGCGGCTCTGACTTTGTGGCTGCGGCGGGGCGAGGCGGGGCGAGGCGGGGCGAGGCGGGGCGGGGCGGGGCGGGGCGGGGCGGGGCGAGGCGAGGTGGGGCGAGGTGGGGCGGGGCAGGCGAGGAGGGGTGGGGCGGGGCAAGACGGGGCGGGGCGGGGCAGGGCGGGGTGAGGCGGGGCGGGGCCGGCGGAGCGGAAACTGAAAACGAGAAACTAAATTTCATCGTTTGATCGGAGTGTGTTGGACGTCACACTGATGAGCTCTAACAGAGGAAAGGAAAACGCATCAGGCAGGGTTTTCCCCTCTAAACGCCCGGGGGGAGGGGACAGCGCCCCTCCCCGCCCCAAACCCGGCGTGTTGTGGTTTGTCAGATCGGCGTTTGGAGTCTCCCCGGCTGCACCCATATGGGAGCTAAGTGTTATTGCATCTGCCTCGCCGAGGAAATACGCTTATCTGCTGCTCTAAAACACTGCCTTCTGCTAAATGGAGCAATTCACAGAATCTCTCTGGCACACACACACACACACACACACACACACACACACACACACGCCCCACTGTGGAAGCTACACACACAATCATAACAAACACTGCACAAACACTCAGAAGCATGGGAAACACACACACACACACACTCGCACGCTGCAAGCACTTAGTCACACACACACACACACCACCCTCTGTGAGAGCTACACACACACACACACACACACACACACACACAAAGCGCTCAGGGGCCATGGCAGCTTTCAGTCCTGAATGCCGCAGCTCTATCGCACGGAAATGTGATTTCATTCTGAACTTTTCAACCCCGTCTTTCAGGAGCAGCAGAAAGAGGAAGCGTCAAAAAAAGAAATTCAAATCAAATGAAACAGGAACGCGCTGGTGTTTCTGGCAGAGGGGCGACGCTCCGACACGGAAAACCCGACGCCTGCCCCGCAGACCGAGACGCTTTTAGACCGAGACGCTGGGTGTCGGCGTGCGGGACGCGGCGTCTGCAGCTTCTGTTCACGTCCACTTTAGGAGGCTTTACCAGGCTTTTGTTTCCAAAAAAAAAAAAAAAAAAAAAAACACCTCCTGTACCTGGATACAAAGCTGAATATTCCAACACACAACATGATGACATTACATCAGTAAAGCTGATAAATAATCCATAAACCTTCACAAATGATTTTGACTTCATGTCCGTGTTTTGTGAGATCATACAGAGGGAAACAGGGATGCAGCTGAACTGTGGGACTTTTTTTGTTTTTATTTTTATTTTTATTTTTATTTTTTTTGTTTGTTATTAAGGCTTTACACAGTGTTTATACATCAACAG
The DNA here is from genome assembly GCF_902150065.1 of Myripristis murdjan. Classification (NCBI taxonomy): domain Eukaryota; kingdom Metazoa; phylum Chordata; class Actinopteri; order Holocentriformes; family Holocentridae; genus Myripristis; species Myripristis murdjan. The sequence continues at coordinate 4,129,490 of NC_043990.1, forward strand.
ACACATTTTTAAAAATAGATGCAATCCAGCTCTTGCTTCTCATTGGACAGTTCCTCCTGAGGCGGAGCTAGGGCTGGTGGGCGGGGCTTACCTGGCTGTGGGCGGGGCGACGGTGCAGCTGTTCGGTCCACATGTCGGTGCAGCAGCTGCTTTGTAGCCGAAAAATAACGGAGGACAGAAAAATGGAGGCCAGGCGTCCGTCCCGGTCAGACGAGGACGTCGGGGCTCTGCTCGCCGTCTGGACGGGGGACGACGTCCAACGCCAAACCAACGCTGTTTTCCAGAAGGAGGACGTTATGTGATATCTAGTGAGGGAGCTGGCAGCCACGGGGATCCAACGCCCAGCGGGACAGGTCTGCCAAAAACCCAAAAACTGAGAAACTGCAGGAGCTGAGGTCTCAGTTTGAGGCGGTGAAAGACGCGAGGCAGAAGAATCCCATCAGAGATAGCCGGCGCCCGGTCTGCAGACTTTAACCCCTCGCTTCCTGCTTCCTGCTGGCTGCATTACATCGGTCATATTGGTTTATCGTATGACCGGATAAGCGCTATTCCAGGTGAGAGATACGGCTGTGTGATTCCTCAATCGATATGAATCAGCCATAGATCCTCAGATGAATCGACTGTAGAGTTGTGGATCAGATATTGTGAGACGAGGAATCGGCTGCCTGAGGCTTCACAGTTTTAATCTCTAAAGCAGCGCGAGAGCTCATGAAATGACTCTCGCGCTCCGTAACGTTACGCTCCCAACACAAAACTCACAGCATAACTACAGTAACATGACTGACGATGAAAAACAAACTAAAAAATGGATGTAAATATTGCCAACAGCACCGATGCCAGCGCCAGCTTGAGCGGTGAAAATAGTTTTTTATGTTTGCTTTTCTTCTCCTGGACTAATATTTGCCACTGCTGACAATTTAAGCCACAGGATCTTTGTCATTTCTGGAGCGGCTTTGCACTGTTTATTTATTGTTATAGTGAATTATGTTCTCTTTTTATAGATATACATTTTATTTTCTGATCCCATCCAACAAAATGATGTTCATTCAGCAAGTCTTTTTCTGTCCATGTCTAAAAATACACACACACTGACATGGGATTTTGTTGTTGTTTATTTCTGACAGTGCCATAAAGCAACAATACTCGGGGATCTGTGGTGTTTTACATGTTTGAAAATACTGTAAGAATGTCATT
>NC_043990.1:4135683-4370683 GCF_902150065.1 Myripristis murdjan
TGTGTTGGCCTGCCTGGACTCGGTGTGTGTTTCTGCTGTTACAGCCGGACGAGCAGGCTTTGTCTTTAGGCTGAATTTATGTGCTTCTGTTGTTTTGTGTGTATCTTAAATAATAAACTACAGCTGAAATATCAAAAGTAGTTTTGTTTGCCTCATCATGCAGTTCAGCCACAGGCGTTCCTCACCTGAACAGCTGTACTGGGTCACTTTAGCCGAGCTTTACTCTGTCCCAGTCTGTCCCAGTTTATCCAGAACTGAACAGGAACAGCAGCGTCCGCGTCCCCCAGCTGATCCAATTCATATAGGTTTACAGAGGTTTACAGAGTTAACAAAGAAGCAGAAGAATCAAAAGAATCAAGAAGCAGAAGAATCAAACAGCAAAACAACAGAGAGCCAAACAAGAGCAACACAAACACAAAAAGATCAAATCAAAATGAGATTAAAACCAAAGATGTGAGAGGAAAACAGAAGGATGTTGAGAGATAAAGACGGTAAAAGATATTTTAAAAAGCAGTAGAAAAAAAAGAGTAGCAATAAAAACAAAATAAAATCAAAAACTCCATGAAATAAACTCTCTTACTCTCTTGATCTGACGTATTTTGGGCGGGACTCGGTGCAGGGACGGATCATCACGAGTGCAAACCAGCAGGACGTCAGTGTGGGAGAGAAACACACTTTTATTTTGAAGGGACGAGGTAGAGATTACGGATTACAGATTTGTGAATTTTTTTAATGGTTGAAATTATAATTTCCAGCCACTAGTGCAGGATGACGTCACTGTTTAAGATGCTCTGTTTCACAGGAAGTAGAGGTCATGTGAGGTCATTTCATGTGGACATTAAATTAAAAAAAAATAATAATAATAATTAATAACTACAACTACAAGAATAAAAGAATAAGGAAAAAATAAGGAAATGCATAAAATAAAATAAGAACATGACATCACATGAAAGCAAGTCTATAAAACAGGTTTAATAATAATAATAATAATAATAGTAATAATAGAACTGAAATCTCTTTTAATTGCTGGTTACTGTCATTCAGCAGGTTTTATATTTTAATTAATTTTTGTTTGGAAAATCCTGATCCATGTTGTTTTTTTCTGGCTCTCTAAAAGTCTGTGCACGGCCCTGAGCCTGCGACGTGTTGTTGAAATATCATTTATGTCTTATTGATATACCACTGACTTCTTGTTGTTGATATTTTCGCTCATATATCGATTGAGTGTCTGTCGAATATCTCGCGGGATCCATCCAAAAAAGCGCGCCGACTCTTGAAACAGACTTTTATCACGCGGTTTTCCTAGAATCCGGATGCGATTGTCGTCTCATTTACGACTAAATTATAGATTTCAGCTATCAGTGCTTTTATATTTTCTGTTTTCCCCCCCGTCTAACTAAGGCACTGCGTTGGAGCCGCACTCCTTCCTTTTTAATTTTTATCTTGTTGTTGTGTGTTACTGTGTTCCTGCAGCCTGTGGCGAGGCGCTCTCTGCGTGCGGTTTGGAAAAAGCGCTCTGCACATAAAGTTTATTATAACCATAACTAACACGCAGCGGGACTCGCTTCAAACTCCTCGGGGGGATGTTTTACAGGTCAAAAAATTAATTTAACCTCAAACTGAAGTGACAGGGAGGACGAGTCGGGGTGTGACAGCGAGCGTCGGCGGAGGTGCCTGGTTATCTAGTTATCCTTTGAAATGAGGGCGCGAGCCGTGTCGCCCCCGCCGGGAACTGAACTCATAACCCTGCACCGACAGCTGATCTGCTTCCATATTAAGCTTGACTCATTACAGCGCCTCGCCTTCTGACAGCCTCAACTAGTTTACTGCACGTAGTAAAACGCAGACGGGAGCTGGGGAGGAGGGCGAGGGCGGCGATACGGGAGAAGCTGCAAAAAAAAAGAAAAGAAAAAGAAAAAAGAAAAAGAGAAAGACAACCTCCCTGGTGGCTCGTGAAGTGGCTCTGCTCGTAACCTCGTTCCCACGCAGAGCAGGAAGCCCGGAGGCCGACCCGCCCACGCTGCGCCCTCATTGGCCGCTCGAGTCGTCCATCAGCGTGTGAGCGGGAGGATGAGGATGGAGAGAAACATCACACACCGACCAGCAGAGGGCAGCGTGACGTTTGGTGACGTTACAGACACAACCAGTGGGATTTATAGACTCACACCAAAATAATCCCTCTGCATCCCGACTGTGAGCCACTAGCAGTGTGTGTCGGTGTGTGTGTGTGTGTGTGTGTCTTAACCTTAACCTAACCCTAATCTTAACGAGCTAACAAGCTAAATGTTAGGCTGGACCTGCGAGGTGCTGCGTGCAGCTGTGACACCTGAGCGACACAAAACCTGACAAAGGTAAATAAATCCAAATTTATATACGCTATATTCAGGGTGACCCAAAAAAACGTGAATCTTTGAAGTGCGTATTGGCAGACATGAGCAAGTGGCATTTAAAAAATGAAAATTCCATCATTGTTTCTTAAATGGCATGTTTTCAGGTTTCAATTACTATGAATAAAATATTTTTCTTCCATCACTCTTGGTTTTATTGGATTGTTAAAAAGTTCCCGTTTTTTTGGGTCACCCTGTATATTTTGCTATTCACCTTTCGCGGCCTCGCAGTTTCGCGGATTTTTTTAGTGCAATTTTGCATGCTTTTTTTTTTTTTTTTTTTTTTTTTTTTTTTACAGCGCATTGTGTTCTGCGTCCTGATTGGCTAAGGGACTGTAGACCATTTCCTCCATGCCAGGAGGTTTTGATCTTTGGTTTCATTCTATAATACTGGACTTATTTTTCTACGAAGGTTTGAACTTTGAGAGTTTAAACAAGAGAGAAAAGTGAGAAAATGTTAATGCCTGTCTGAGAAAAGTGTATAAAGTGTGTAGTGAGGGGTTTTACAGCCTTAAAACATCTAGAATAATTGTAAAAAATAAAAAATAAAGCTGACTACTTTGTGGATTTCGCCTATTGCGGGTTATTTTTAGAACGTAACTCCTGTGATAAACGATAAACGAGGGATCACTGTTCTCCTTTTATCATGTTTGTTTCTTAACTGACAAACTTGCATCCTGCCAAGCTGATGTCACCAAACAGGCGAGGGAGCTCCAGGTTGATTCAGGCAAATTCAGAGCTGGTGTGATTTTTGTTGATTTTCTGATGCATTGATTATTGTCATCGCCTCAAAGAGCTCCACATCTTGCCAATCCCTTGTTTCTCTTTGTGTTTCCCTGGTGCAACATTTTTTTGCAGCGGGGTGGAAAAAGTGAAATTGTCTCCATCAAGGAAAGTAAAATCAAAACGTAAATTGAAAAAAAAAAAAGACAAACACATAAAACAAGAAGACATTGAGTCATATACAAATATTGCACGCAACAAAAAAGAGCAGAAAAAACCCTAAAGGCTGGACTGCAAGTGTCTTTCCATAATAAGAGCTTATCATGTGCTCTGGTGTTTGATTATTTGAGGGAAAAAAAAAAAAACAGGGACGAAACAAAGCAATAAAGGAACAGTCACTACTTTTTTATTCTTACACTTTGAGTTGACCTTCATCCTGCTGTTGGCTTGGTTTGCTTTAGTTTGAGCTTTGATTTAGTCGAAAGCTGCCGTCGTGGCAGCAGAAAGTGTGAGCTTTCAAACGCAGCCGCTAGTAAAAGTTGTCGAGTTCGCTTTTCGTTCCATGTCAATCTTTTCCTTGTGATTTTTTTTTTTTTTTTTTAAAGGACGAGAGCACAAACTGGATTCTCTGAGGTGGAAAAAAAAAGAGAAATGACAAAGTGAAGGTGACAAATTAGCGACGGCAGATTCCTCCTCTCCTCTGTGGAAATGAAAACACAGTTTGTCACTTCCTCAGACTAAATAAACGAGTCAAAAAAAAAGTACAAATGCACACAAAAAGCTCCGACTGCTCCGGATTAAAAGTCTTAAGTTACTCCCGGCCTTGTTAACAGAGGCAGTTTTGCAGAAACAGCAAAACAAATTAAAGTCAGATTAGGAAAAGTGCTGAGGAGCCGAATAAACCAAAAGATGAAGTTGCTGCTGCACAGAGGAGAAAACTAAATACATAAAGAAAAAACAAAAAACCAACAGTCCTGATGACTTTCTGTTTTGTGCTCCTTGCAGACGGAGCAGAGGGAGCAGCGCTGCTGTCTGTTCAGGTAAACTGTGTCATCAAACTCACAGCTTTTTATATTCTTGTAATTTAATGCAGCTGTCAGGCAGAACAGGGCCGCCGCCTCGCAGAGAAACAACAAACTCCAGTCACAGAGTCCAGCAGGCCGACAGCAGGCCACGCCCATCAGGGATCAGCTGCTCCAGGCAATCAATCAGGATCAGTCAGGATCAATCAGGCGTCCCGATCAGTTTTCTTTGTGCTTCTAACTCGAGTTAATAAATACAAAAAGGAAAGTTGATCACAGTTTAATGCAGAATCTGGTTTTTATCGTGCGGTTTCATACCTTCATCTCTGACTCATAAATCATCTGGACTGAGCGGCTCACTGCCAGAGCTGAAGCCATCAGCTGATTGATCGATTAGTCCATTAGTCGACTGACAGATGCAGACACAACGATGCTAATTATTAAAAGGGACGACTGGTTTTTGTCCAGTAAAGAAGCCAAAACGCTGTCAGGTTCCAGTTTCACTGAGACGCTGAGGTTTTCTTTCATTTCTCTGTTCATAACTTTATTAATTTTAACACTTTGGGGTTTTTTAGCTGCTGGTCAGAGCGAAGACGACGTTTGACGACTTCGCTTTGGGCTCCGATCGCCTCCTCTCAGACTCTCAACGGTTATTTCTGCACACTTTTTACTTTTGACTTGATTAATCAAACACCAACAAGCCATAAGGCCCCATCTTCAGACTTCAACTCTTGTTTTTCTTCAAACAAGCTAAAAGAAAAAAACTGTTAGATAGGATTAGATTACAATTAGATAATCCAACTTGTTTCCAGAATTTTCTTATTATTTTCATTATTTTCTTCCTTCTTCAGCCTTGATACAAGTGAAACTGCACTGGAAACAACTGGGATGATCTCATCCCACTGGCAGATTTTTTTTTTTTTTTTTTTTTTTTGGACCATGGGGAAAAAAAAAATAGATTTAATCACTGAGGATGAGGGTTACTGACTTGGTAAAATGGAGATTTGTTACAGTGAAGGAACAGTCAGTAGATCAGCTGGAAGAGGGCAGATCTGTGCACCTTGCTGTGGAAATCTGGACAGGAAAAATCCCAAAACTCAATTCCTAAACCCTTTGTTTCCGCCGGGCATAGGTAAGGGAAATTATGGAGGGAGCGTCTGCGTAGTTTCCCTTCTCCAGGGAGAAAAAAACAGCTGGGAAAGTCAATTCAATTCAATTCAATTCAGATTCAGATATTTTTTAATGACATTCAAACTTGTTAAAAAACATGGAAGAATGAAAAGTGTCTCCCAGGACCAGTGAACAATAGGTAGATAATAATAACAACCTAAAAACCAATATGTTAAACGTATAATAAATAAAACATATATATAACAGTGGTGATGGAGAGGTGCAGAAGACAGTTCATTCATTTCAATTCAATTCAATTTTATTTGTCCAGTGTCAAATCCTAACAAAGGATCTTATCTCAAGGTGCTTTACAGAAACCCAACAGATATCAGCCAAATCCATGAGGCAAAATCTCCCCCAAGCAGCAGCACAAAGCGACAAAAAAAAACTTTTAACGGGGCCAAAAACCTGGAGCAGAACCCAACTCTGGGTGGGCGGCCATCTGCCTCGACCGGAGGGAGAGAGAGGGAGAGAGAGAGAGAGAGAGAGAGAGAGCACAAAGTTAGAGTTGCAATAAAAAACAGATTTTGAAGGTTTTGAATCATCACAGCTGTGCACAAAAACCATCAGGCTGACAGGCGCAGGAATGTGGGAGCCGAGCTGCAGGCAGAGACACACCTGAGCACCTGATCCCCTCCAGGCTGCCACCTGCCACAGGTCATAAACACGCAGAAAAACCCGAGTCGCCGCCGTTTAGGAGACGGTTATGGATTCATCACTTCCTGTGAAATCTGTTCCCTCCTGCTCTTTGTGATGTGGGCTGATCGGACGGGAGGAGCTCCCCGGAAACCAAACACCTCTGTCCCATCCAGAACATCCAGAGGGCTTTGTTTCTCTCACACACACACACACACACACACACACACACACATGTTAGGCGTGGCATTAAAACAAACAGGCGGGACACTCCCAGCTGTCAGGAAGCCGTCACCCAACAGGTAAAACCCGCTGCAGTTTTCCACACGGCGCTCATTTGCTAACCAAACACTTCAGAGAGCCGCTGAATAACCGAAGCCCGGCAGCAGCTCCCTCAGGAGCCCGCCGCCGCCACCAGCACTCCTTTTTTTTCTTTTTTTTTTTTTTTTTTTGTCTCACTGTTCTTATTAATAATTGCAAATTGGCTGATGATGCAGACACATGCAGGAGCGTGGAACAGAACCAGATCTGGGTCAGACAGTGTGTGTGTGCAAAGAATCCAGAGAGTTTGTTTTAGTCGCACAGAGACACCAGCCGGGTGGGGTTTGCCACGCTGTCGAAATTCATCAGTTACAGGAAGAAAAAAAAAAAAAAAAAAAATTTAAAAAAATCCCACGATGACTGAAATAGTCTGAAGTTCACGGTGTGCGTTTGTGTTATTGTCCTACATGGCAAACTGCAAAAAAAAAAAAAAAAAAAAAAGCTAAAAATGATATTGGAATGGTGTTTGAGTCAGACGTGTGCAGAAGAGAGCGAGACGTTATCTGGGTCACAGCGCCGACTTTTCAACACGAACACACAGCGGAGGCGAGGCTACGGGTGCCCGGGGCGGACACTATTGTCATGGAATAAAGGCGTTAAGTTGAACGTTGCATCGCATGTGATCCCCCTTCATGATGACCATCAATCAATCAAATTTTATTGATGTAGCATTTTTTAACAGTAAAATGCCACTTTACATACAGACAAAAAAACAGCAACGTGCAGAAAAAAGTAGATAAAAAAGGACAGATTACAGATGAATGACTAAGTAAAAACACAGATGGATTAACAGTAGATGTGCAGTTATTCGGACACAGGCCTGACGCTCACACACACACACACACACACACACACACACACCTGTTTGTAATGTACTCAGTGTTTTTATGGTTCAAGTTTTTTACAGCTGCTGACACGAGTTTCCTCCCTGGCGGCTCGAGTCTCTTCCCTTCCTTTAACTCGTTTCACGTTTTACACTTCAGCCGCTCAGCGCCACTCGCAGGATTTACTGCCGCAGCCTCGGCAGCTCCTAAATCGCCTCAAAACTCTTTTTCTTCCACAGTTTTTACCCTCAAACAGCTCCAAAATCACGTTTTCCCATACAGCAGGACAGCGTCTCCTCCACGTTGTCCTTCACATCCACAGATCCCGAACACGAGCTGCTGAACTCTGAGGGAAACGTGTCCGAAATGGTGCACAGGACATGCAGATCTTTTCTATCTGTTGTGATTCTGCAGCCATAAAGCAAAACAACGACATCTCGGCTTTGAATATTTCCCTCAGTATCAGAGTGATGGAGCTTCAGCAGAGACACGACGTGGATTTTTCCTCTCATTACACACAAAATGAGTTGTTAACATTTTTTTTTTTTTTTTTTTTTAGGATCTCACTGTATTTCAGGCACTAACTTGCACTCTTACTATTTATTTTTATTATTTTTTTAATATATATATTTACTTATTGGAAACGGGGGTAGCCTCTTCAGAAGATAGATAGATAGATAGATATATAGATATATACTTTATTCATCCCGAAGGAAATTCACAGTTTTCAGCAGTATCCACAGAGTACAAGATTAAGTAAATAAAAAATAAAGAATAAAAGATGACACTCGAGATCTAAAGATCTAAGTACCCAATGTGCAAAAAACAATGTGCAAAAAAACAAAAACAAAAAAAACGTGTGCATCGATGTATACAATGTGCATAGATGTGGGCAATGTGCAAGACTCCGCCTCTGTTGTCGTTTTCGTTACCGTTAGTGTTTTGAATGTTTCTGTCTCATGTTGTTTTTGCTGCTGCTTTGACACTGTGTCCTCACTGTGAGCTGGGAGGTGCTGCAGTTTCCTTCAGGATCGATAAACAGAATCTAATCTAATCTAATCTAATCTAATAGACGTTACATCAGCTGCCGTTACATGGATTCATTCCTCTTAGAGATCCCGGCCTCTCTGTTTACACGGATGATGAATAAAGAAATCTGATGAGCTGTGTGTTTACATACAGCCAGGCTTTTAAATCAGAACTTCTCTGACCTGCACAAAGTGGCTCCGCCAGCCGGGAAGCCTCTAATCTGCTGGAAATATGAATATAATCCAGGCTCAGACTGTAAAAATGAAACCTGGCTGGCTGGTTTGGACTTTTATTCTTGTAACAGGAAGCCTTCAGACTTCCCCAGCAGCTTTTTGATTTGCTCGATGGTTCGCTGGATTCCGGCTTCGTTCGTCTTTTTATACGACTCGTGGTTTCCAGCCTTTCCACCACAGACGTGTTCAGCAATCCTTTAAAGATTTTGTTTCTATGCCTCCCAAAAACTCATCCCGTCACCTGATGTTCCCCCCACATGGGGCAAACATGGTCAGAAAGAACAGAATTATTCCAACCAGAGAGAAACCAGCAGATGAAGAGTTTCCATGGTTATTAGGTGCTGATATTTTCATAATGAACAGATTGAAAATTCCCTCTAATCGGACCAGACTCTCCTGACTGAGGTGGTCACATGAGGCTTTTATTCTGTTGGCCTGTTATTCTGATTATTAGTGGAATATTAGGCTCCATGTACACACTGCTACTGTCATACAATATGGAAAAAAAATGCTTATTGAACTTTGAAGTTACTAAATTTAAGTTTAAGGGGTGAAGCCACATAAAGAAGGAAGGATCAGCGTGAGCAGAGCAGCAGGGAGGAAATGAATGTGAACTGAGGTGCTTCCTGTGATGATTTGTGGTGTTGTTGCCGGCCAGTCGAGGCCGGGGGGTTGACCCTGCAGCCCAGTCCGGGGCGGGGCGGGACGGCTGTTCCTCATCTGGGACGCTCGGATGGAGAAGATCCGAGTCCAACAATCGGGTCAGGCATGGAAGGGAAAACCAGTGCCAAATCCTCAGCGTGTGTCCTTGCATGTCAGCCTGGATCCCGGCCTGTTTGTTCGCGCTGGACAGCGGAGATAAAGTTTGACCTCCGTGGATCTCCACCGGGCCCGTCCCGCGGCGCAGGAGGAGGCGGGGAGGAGCAGAAACGTCTGCGGGGACGCCGTGTCCTCGTTCGACCGGCCAGAACAACAGACGCTGTTGTGCTGCTCGCTCGCTGCTTATTGTACACGCCTGCAGGCGGCTGGTCGGACATGCTGCGAACACTGAAACGTATTGAAACGCCTCGACCAGAGCTTATCGACGAGGAGAGATGTGGAGACCCGCGGGCGCAGCTCTGGTAAAAATATCCATCGTAACATGCCTTTTAATCCTGGATTATTTATTTGATCTCGAGATCTGATTTTTTTTTTTTTTCTCAGGCGACGTCACAGGTCGGCAGATCCAAAACGCAGCAAGTGGGAACTGTTTGGAAAAAAAAATTGACCTTAAATACTCAGAAATCCTGCAAGGTGACGTCAGTAAATCTGTCTGTGAAGTTTTATACCGAGAAAACCAGAGAGCAGAGAGGAAAACGTGATGTTTCTCACTGCTGGTTAAAGAGGCAGATCTCAGTCTTCACGCTCAGTTTGAGACTTCCTGGGAGAGGGGACATTCAGTCCTCCTGATGTAAATACCTTATGAACAATTAATTTATTTGTTTATCCATATTTTTATTCTCTTATATTCTTTATTTATTTTGTATGATGACTGTTCATATAATCCCCTCTGACCAGCTTTTGAAAAGTTGCCTACAGGAGGGCATCAGATTATTCATTAAAAGAGGCCATTACTGTGAGATGATTTCACTTTTTCACCACTGCATATAATTTCATGACTTTTTGTGAATTAGATGGTATTGTTTTGAAACAGCTGGCCTGCATTAACAAGACAGTCCCTGAAACTAAACTGACTGAAACTGCTTTGAAACATGTAATATAAAATGATAGATTTTGTTCACAATAGGGATTACAGGACTGAATACAGAGTGGATGTTGTGCTCTGGACTGTTTAATATGTGGCTGGGATGTGTTCAGTCCCATGTGCAAACATGGAAATGTGACATAACCATGACTGAACAGCATTACCAGTGGAAAAAAGAGGTTTCTTTGGAGAGAGGAGGCTTCTGGGAAGTCCAGGCCTCGGGGTCGGAGTGAAAAACGATCCCTGATCTCAGGGAAACGATGCAGGAACACACAAAGAGCGACTGTGCTGATCCGCTCCACTCTGCTGTGTTTTTGTAAAGATGACCTCGTGTGTCCCAAACCCTCAACATGTTCAGACCTTAACATGTTTTTATGAGTCGCCACAACTTTCATCTTTACTTTTCCCAGCAAACGTCCGAGGCAGAGCAGCTGCCGACAGCGTCTGCACCTGCAGCCGCGGCGCTTCGTCACGTCCCCTCAGCACCTGGCAGCCACAGGTGTCCAGTGTTAAGAGATCGCAGACTGAAAGTCGTCCGCGTTCAGGTGATGTTTAACGTTTATGTTGGGAAAACAATAGCCGAGGCCTTGGGGGATCCGGGACAGAGAGTTCAGGAGTATTGACAAATCTCAGGGCTGTGTGATGCGTTTGGGACGAGAACACGACTTCACATGTGGTGAGAAGAGAATGTGCCGACATGTTTAACGTTTAACCATGTTTAACGTTTAACAATATTTAACGTTTAACCATGTTTAACGTTTAACAATATTTAACGTTTAACCATGTTTAACGCTTAACGATGTTTAACGATGTTTAACCATGTTTAACGTGCACAGCATCAACACCTGTTCATCGTCAAACTTTAATCTTCAGGAACTGAATTTTGGAATTGTTCCTGTCCAGATTTGCACACCGAGGTAAGACAACACACCTGGTGGAGCTCTGCACTCATCTCGTTAATCTGTTCATTCTTCATTCACCGCAACAAATCTCCACTTTACTAAAGAAATTAGTCTCATTACCTGTGTTCAAATCAGAAAAGTTTTTCTTCAGACAAGGTAAAAAATAGTGGGATGAGATAATCCCACTTGTTTCCAGTGCAGTTTCACTGGGAAAAAGTTTAAATCTGCTGAAACAAGGCAGAATAAGGCAGGTCAGCAACTACATTCAAGAAAATGTCACTTGATTCAAGAAAACTCAGGAAACAAGTTGGATTATCTCATCTCCCTTACAGATTTTTGACCTTGTTTGAAGAAAAACAAACAAAAAAAAAGTCCAAAGTGATGTGTTCAAATATCTTCCTCAGTCTGACCATCAGCCAAAAAACCCAAAGTATTGATTTTCTGAAGATATAAACGGGGAAAAGAAAGACCGACTCAGCAACTTGGAGAAACTGGAATCAGACATTTGACCTTTTTATTGGAGAAAAACAAGACGATGCGGCTGAAGGACTCGAGCGTCGCTTCTTCATTATGTTGGGAAAACAATAGCCGAGGCCTTGGGGGATCCGGGACAGAGAGTTCAGGAGTATTGACAAATCTCAGGGCTGCGTGATGCGTTTGGGACGAGAACACGACTTCACATGTGGTGAGAAGAGAATGTGCCGACATGCAGCCGACAGCGGAGAGCGCGGCGCACACAGAGCCCCATTCATCCACGGGCCTTCAGAAATGCGGCTCGTTCAGAGGAATTAAACATGCGGCCCTGAGGGAGAGGCATCAGGCAGATTGTTTTTGTTGATAAAGTGGTTTTGGCGAGACATTAGTCCCGTTGTATTTTTGGACGGTGCCCTATTTCCTCTTGTTTCGTCGCTGTTTGCCAGGTGCGGGGTAGGTTTTCGTCCCCCATAATTCAGAGCGAAGCCTGAAATCCTCCGTCTAGACGAGGCGGCTGCTCTGAGCCGTCTCACTCACACAGCTCAGCTCAATGTTTTTACAAGACAAACTCTAAAGATTCAGACATCAGGATGTGTGATAAGTCGCTAAAAAAACAACAAAAAAGTATTATTAACACCTCCACTTCCTCGTTTGCAGCAACCCCCACAGATAGCCCCGCCCCCTTCCCCCAGGTAAACTACCTGCCCGACACCGAGCCTCATCCTGTGACGCGACAGTCAGACTCTTATTCTGAAGGAGAGCCTCGTCTGCATCGCCGTTAGAGACGTGAGCGGTGAGTTTGTGTCTCAGTTTGTTTATGTTGCTGTAACCATAGAAACCAAATGGGGTAGATCGATGTCGCAGCAACAACGAAGGACGAAGGCAAAGTTCATAATTTTGAAGGTTAAATTACTGTAAGCTAACTCATAGACTAATTAGCTAATCCTAATTAGCTGTGTTTTGTTCATAAAGTTGTTGTGTAATGTTCAAGTCACCAACCACCTGCCAGGTGGGACTCCACTCCCCCAACAACATTTATTTAAATTAACATCAAGAGGAACAATTTCCACAATTCTTTTTATTCAGTTTTATTCATTTTTTCATTTTCTAGCATGTGGCTGTTAGCTTGGCATCAGTTCTCAGTAACGTTAGCTAGAGTCATGCGCGGTAATGTTAGCTAGTATTTTTCACTGTATCGTTAGCTGTTTTTTCCACCGCAACGTTAGCTAGAGTCATGTACAGTAGTATTAGCAGTAGTATTAGTGTTTTTCACAATAACATTAGCTAGTGTCGTGTACAGTAACGTTAGCCAGTGTTGTGCGCTATAATGTTAAGTATTGTTTTTCGCTGTAACAGTCACAGAAACTGAACACAGCAGCGTTTGTTGAGTTTGTGCTGCTTTAATTTGAACATTTGTTTGGCAGGAGGTTTGCACGAGTTCACGTTCACATCGCTCTGCGTAGCTTCAGCGTTTCAGCAGCTGCTCTTATTGATCCTTTATGTCAAAAACCGTTGGAGCTTCGGCAGCATCAGACGCTGCGCTCCCATTTGCAGATTTGGCACCAGCAGGCAAACTGTAAAGTCAGACTCAAGTTTCCAGCTAAATCAAAACAGGGTTAGGGTTAAGATTTGTGGACAGGGTTTTGACTAAATTTAAGTTTATACTTTATACTTTTGTCTTGTATATTTAGCAGGAGTGTGGTTTGTTATTAACCAGATGATGGTTATTTTAGCAGTTTCCTTTAGTTTAAACAACAAACTGCTGTTATGTATCTAACCAGGACTTTTCCCCGCAGAAGGTGAGACAGGTAAGTCCAATTATTTTCTTGGGTTTCTCTCTACAGCTCTTATTTAGCAGGTCAGTATAACCTGAGCGAAGTCATTTTCCCAGAAGGTTCGTATAAAGGTCAGTACTGTGCATTTGTACCAGTGCAAAGGTCAGTTTCAGGTCGGGGTGAAGTCATTTCCTCAGGACAGACCGCAGCAGCTGCTCCAGTAAATCTAATCAGGACTGGGTTTTTTTTTTTTTTCCAGGTAAATCCAAGGATTATATGAAGCCGTGTCCACACTGATCTGGGTTCATCTGAACATGCAACTTTTCCCCCCTCGGTTTTATCCAATCCATAATAATCCGATGTTGTGAGCTTCTTGAAAACGGTCTCCACATGGCGTGTAAATCTGAACACACCACATCGGCATTTCCATGTGGACGGGGGAAACGGAGCGTTCTGGAAGGGATGCCGTAAGATCAGTGAGTTCGTCTGCAGCCCGTGTTGTAGAGCTGAAGTTGCGTAGAAAAAGGGACTTTGATTGTTTTCCGGGCGACAAAGTGTGGGCAGGAAAAGTGAAAGTGCCACTGCGCTGTAGTGCGGTGTGCACGTTTCTCTGCACAGGTCAGCATTAAGTGAGCTGGGTCATTTTTGGTTGTATTTGGAGTGCCAGTATCCAAAAGAGAGGATGGGGAGAAAAAAAAAAAGATAGCAGGGAATACGCTGAGAAATAATTAAACTCTGTGGCTGAATGGACCGAGAGACTGCATGAAGGTCGAGGTTGCAGGTTCAAGTCCCCTTTCAAATTCCTCATTTGCAAGTGTGTTTTGAAAGCCAACATCTAGTGGATGCGCTGAAAGGCTTGAAGAGAAGAAGTGCTCAGGCTGTGCAAAGTATTAGCTCACTGCACTGAGCAGTAATACAAAGCTGTAGTGTATTCAGATTTGACACACGACTCTGCTTTTGACGATCAAGAGCAGGCATCTAAAAGAAAACTTGAAAGGCTCTTGTATATGAAGCCTCGGTGGCTCAGTCAGCAAAGCAGCCACATAAAGATGTGGAGGTTATGGGATCATGCCACGTCTCCGCTCAAAGACTGAAAAGCAGCCGAGACTGAAAAGCTGCCAGAGTGCCAGCCGCAGACCCGGTGGCACAATGGGCTGCGGATTAATGTGCAGGTTAAACTCTGCGGGTCGTCGCGAGTTCACGTCCTGCCTATAGTCTTAAGTTTTAAAATTCATTTAGACGGCGCTTAAAATCCAGAGTAAACACAGAGGGAGCGACCTGCCGGCGAGACGGCGTTGTCACGTCTCTCCTCTGAGGACGTGAAGAGGCTGCTTTCAACGTCTGCACTTCATGAACTCCTCCACAGAGTCGGCAAAGTGCAGCCGCTCAACAAAACTGCCCTCCAGACGTGCAGCGATGTGGATTTACTTCAGTGTTTAAGACCTTCAGGGGTTGAGACATCAAGCACGCCGCAATTAAGCACAAACTTTTGCTTGAATTTTTTTGATTTAGCAGGCGATTTAGCAGGACGGATGATGTGAATGAGCCCCAGTCGTACTCCGTGTGAATGCTCTGTCGCTGAGATCTGCAGCTGAAAATGAGCGGCTGACTGATGTGAAGCGGTCAGAGGTGCCACAGCGGGGTTAAGACGTACTTTTCAAAGGTGTCGGACAACAGGTGCAATTTCCTTTCGGTTGAATCAGATGTCGCGAGTCATTTGAATAAATTTCCCGTTCCTTCTCCCGTGTTTTACGCGGCCCTAAATCCGACTGCCTCAAAAACACACCTGCATCCGGCTGCACGTGTCGTTTTCAGCGGTGCCACCTGTCTTTAATTTCACCGACGCAAATCTGCACCGTGGCACCTTGGTCAGTCCGACACATGATATTTGTCTCATTTGTGCATGGAAAAAAAAGCACGACAGATCCTTGATAAATGAGTGACATTTGCGTAACAATAGAAACTTATTATAAAAAACTTGGAGTCGCAGCGTCTGCCTCTGAGTTAAAGGACCTGAACAGGGAAACATGGCCGACCATAAGAAGGTGCTCACTCATTCTGTTTCCAGTATTCTGTCTCCCCTCATGTATATGAATAGGGGAGGGCAAAAAATTAGAAACACCTCTCAGTACACTGCAAAAACGCAAAATCTTACCAAGATTATTTGTCTTATTTCAAGTCAAAAATGTCTTATTTCTAGTCAAAATATCTCATTACACTTAAAATAAGACATGATCACCTCAGAAGTAAATTGTTTTTAGACAATTGTCTCTTGTTTCAAGTGAAAATTCACTTGTAACAAGTGAAAATTTGCTTGTTTCATTGGCAAAATTTGCCAGTGGAAAAAGTGAAAATTCACTTGAAATAAGTGAAAATTAGCTAGAAACAAGAAACACATTTTGCCAATGAAACAAGCAAATTTTCACTTGAAACAAGAGACAATTGACTAAAAACAAGTTACTTCTGAGGTGATCATGTCTTATTTTAAGTGTAATGAGATATTTTGACTAGTAATAAGACATTTTGACTTGAAATAAGACAAATAATCTTGGTAAGATTTTGAGTTTTTGCAGTGTATAATGTAGTCCAGTACAAGACTTCTGCAAAGTACAACCTCAGTAATAAACACAGAATTAAATTTACACATTTTGGTGTGGTGCGGTGTATGCCTGGAGTGTATGCATGTGTGAAATATGTTGTACTTGTGTGTGTGTGCGTGTGTGAGTGAGTATGAGGGGGTGGGGGATTAGGGTTGTATGTATTTTAATGTAAAGCACTTTGCGTTGCATTTGTTTTATGTATGAAAGGTGCTATATAAATAAAGTTTGATTTGATTTTCCACAATGTCAACACAAACTGAACATTATAAACTTTGAATTTATGGCAAAGCTGCTGAGCTGAACTGCATTAGGACAGGTGGAGCTGAGGAAGTGGACACTGAGTGTATGTGTGTGTGTGTCCATGTACATATGTCATACATGTGTGTGTGTTTGTGCCGTTCAAGTTAACTGTGAGGCGTCAAACTGCCTGTAGGGCCCGGTTTATTTAATAACTCAATATCCACGCTGTAGTTTTGCATTTCCTCAGAGCTGCCTCAAGTGTGTGTGTGTGTGTGTGTGTTCTCAGGGAGCTGTGTGAGTGTCTTTAGCCATGGCATTAAATAACCCACCACTGTAATAACACCTGTCCCCTGTCAGGGCTCAAACCAGCGGCCAGAACAAACTGGTGCTGATGGTGCAGTGGAGCCGCTCCCCTCGCTCCCGCCCGGCTCCCCTCGTGCGGCGGGCGCTCGCCCCGCTCGCCGTAAAATAAAGCCGAGCATCTGACATGGCTGGGATTTGATTCCAGCATCTTGATGCATCCCAAGCATCTGTTTATCCCATTCAGCTTCATCCAGGCTTCCCCATTCATCATTTTATATGCTCACATTACTTACAAACATCCACGCAGGATGCAGGGAGACGAGCATCCGAGCGCTGATTTTACATTCCCTAAGAGTTCGTTCATCCCGTGGAGCTTTCCGCAGGCTGGGGCTCGACGCTTTCATCAGCCTCTTTATACAGCCGCCGACTTTATCAACAGCAAATACTCGCTGCAGTTGCGGGAGGAGGAGCGGCGAGGAGGAGAAATGTCAGGTTTATTTGGGGATTGACGCCGCTGATAGTGGATATTTTGTGCAGATGTTGAATATATTTAAATTTGGATGTTTTTTAAAATCCTAAGACATCCGAGGAAATTTCGAGTACTCTGTCTTTTGTACTGTGTTTACTCATCGAAATTGTGGAAAAGCCTCTGAAACAGCATTTTTCGAGCATAGCGAGACACTGAAACCCATCTGAAGCCCACTCTAATGACTTTAATTGGGCTAACAGCGCCGTAAAAGAGGGCGAGGTAGGTTTCACTGCAGATTTAACAGACTGGTCAAACAAAAGTAACTGCAAACAGTCCTCAAATGAGGTTTAACAATTTAAAAAGTGGCTATTTATTCACATTTACCTCAGTAAAGCTCATTTTTGGACTTCATCCTTTATTCACAGCGTCGTGCAGGTTACGTTTGTTTGGCGCTGTATTGATCCTGTGAAAGTTACGTTCCTGTTATTGTAGTGTGAAGGATGTTTCGAAGAGCACAGACCATTCTCCCTCTTAGAGCCCACTGAGTGCAAACATCAGTGAATCAAACTGTAGGTGAATAAAATCACAATTTAACAATCTAAAGCGCACAGTCTGCAGAGCATGGTGCAGCTCGTTCAGTGTCCAAGTCCACTTTTGTTATTTTAACGTCAGAAACCTGGTTCTAAAGGCTTGAACTGAGTCTCTTCATTAATCCTGGCTGTGTTTTGGGCGTAATAGTCCAGTAATTTTAGGCCAAAATTGGGGTCAACCTAGGACAAATTGCAAGAGAAGCAAACTCAACTGGTTTTGTATCCTCAGTTTGTCCTGAGTGAGGGAAAAAAAAGTCCCAAGGAATCCCATTGGTGGAAAGTTTTGAAAATCACCTATTTATGACCACAAATTACCAAAAAACACTGTTTTTACCACACAGGGGAAAGGGGTTCAAAATTTGACTTTCAGATATCACTATAAAAATTCACAAGGTGATTACACACACAAAGACAAGAAAAAAAGTCAATTACAAGTTCTTTGAATTATTCTGTTTACACATGCATATCACACATTATCTGATTTGATATGCGCTAATAAGGAATATCAGGAATAAATGCCAGAACAGATATTTAAACAGTGAATTAAAAGGTTACTATATATATATATATATATATATATATATATATATATATATATATACATATATATATACACACACACACACACATATATATATATATATATATATAGTAACCATGTTATGTCCCTGGCCTAGGGGGACCTGGACCCACAACATGAATAGAGCCCCCGCTCTTCTCATCCCAAAGAATGTAGGACCACACCAGGTTGAAGAGCAGCTTCTTTATTAATGGTAGACTTCGGACAGGAGACGATATGCCCAAAACAACAAGTCAAGTCAGTCAAGTCAAATTTATTTATACAGCACATTTCATACGGCAGGCGTAAACTCAGTGTGCTTAAAAGCAAGCAAAGATCATACATAACAACAATATAAAACATTACATTAACACTGCAGATATAAAACAAATAAGATAAAAAATACAATAAGAAGATGTTACATACATAAAAATATATAAAAACATTTAAGAACATAAAAGACAGTATAAAAAATTAAAAAGCGAGAAGGTATTGTTGAGTCAATCTTCAGCTCTCAGATATAATATTTATTATGGTCACATATAAAGCAAGGCAGCGCTGGTCTCAGTGTGACAGAGCTCCCGCAGGATCTCAGTCAGAAAGAGCCCCGATATCAGGAAATGATACACATTTATGTTCTTGGGCTGGGCCTACCCCGTACAGAGGTGGGACTTAAACGCAACCGAGAATAATTGGCCAGTTACCCGGACATGGACAGGCCAACCACTGTCCACGCCTTGTTTCTGGAATGTGCTATGCTATGTGTGTGAATGTTGACTGGGTGTGTATCTAATGCAACAGACCTAAATAACAAGATAGAGAAAATATGTCTGGCTCCAGCTGTGTCTATCCTCTGCTAGCAGTCAAGCTGTTCTGAATAATACAAGAAACACTGAACTCTAACATGCATTGGATACTACAAGAGACATGAACTATAAGGCCAATTATAACAGTATTAAAATAAGAGAGCAGGGTAGAGGTGGCTTGGAAACTACCTGGCTTGGTCAGGTAGGGGCCCTAAATGTCTGAGACGTGAATCTGGGCGCTCACAGCAAAGGCCGACAGCATCACACAACGTCCCCGACAGGAGGAGGCGGCGTGTTCGTACCGATCGGAGCCGCAAACACATCCATTTCAGAGCTCGTCAAGCTGAACTGTGGCCTGTCAGAAATAATGTTTGACCTCCGTTTGTACCTCCCGCTGCTCCTCCCCAGGTGGAGGAGGAGGAGGAGGAGGAGAAGGAGGGAGGAGGGGGAGGAGGAGGAGAAACGTCCTCTGCGTTTTGAGGACACGGTATAATTCCCTCTGACAACATCTTAAATGGCTGCCGCTGATTTTTCCAGAGCTGCTGCCGGTGCGGAGCGTAGGGGGGGTTGATGTAACCGGGCTGAAATCACAGTTTTAACATCCCAATCTGTCAGAGTATCTGAAGACGAGACATCTGACAGGCGCCGCGCCGCAGAGGGTGTCGCACACACACACACACACACACACACAGACAGAGAGACAGAGAGAGAGAGAAATCTAGGCTCGTGCTTTAATGCAGATGTGTGAGCAAATGTGCACACAAACACACACACACACACACACACACACGAGTTGTATTTACACTTCCATGTGTCGAAACTGCTGATTTCGGAGCTTTTGGAGGATTAGGGAAGTCTGTCCTATACTGTAGCGATGGCTCCTCTCCGTCTGGGGATTTGGTTTCGTGTCTGTCGCCGCGCTGAGCAAACCCACTCTGCAAACACTGTTTTTACGCTTTTGTTTCTCCGCACTCACAGGAGCTTTAAGTCATCAGTCGCCGTGTGCGAGCATCCACACGGCGATAATGCATATGACGCTCTGAGGACTGAGGCTTTTTGCACGGGGCGCGTCTCAAACGGTGTGTTTTCTGTGCGTCTCAGCTTCATCTGTTCATCTGAATTAAAGGAAGCGGCTTCTTAAAGTTTCCCAACGTCTAACATTCATTTTAGCTTCAGTCTCAGAACAAAGCTCCTCTTCCTCCTAAAGACGAATCACCAACTTCCTCCTTCCCGTGTTCATGTTCATCTGTATTATCCCCTTGGTTCCTTTAATTTTGCGAACACAAAACAAGCATCTTTTTATGTAACTTTTGCCGCATTGAATATAAAAAACGGTTAATGGAAACTAATTAAATTCCCCCCCCAAAAATGCAACTTGAGGTGGATAAACTTTTTATTCAGTAAAAAGAGATGCAGCAGTTTGTAATGGAAATGCCTTTGCTGAATGAAAACAGGACCTGCCATGGGGTTTAATCTGTGACCTCTGACCTCAGACAGTCAATCAATCAATCAATCAATCAATCAATCAGACTTTATTATAGCATTTTTCATGATGTAATACAAGCTGCTTCACACAATAAAACATCTCCCTTCCAGCTGGATGGCTTAAAAAAATAAAATCGAAGCAGCTGATCAGTGAATCATGGAGCCGCTGTTTTTAGGCTCTTTGATCACAGATTGGTTCTTCTTATTGATTCATTGATTATTTTTGATGACTGGTGTTTGGAGCTCACCTGTGGCTGCAGATGATGTCACTTCCTGTTGTTCTGTGTGCAGGTCTGAGGCGTCTGAGGCCCGCAGAGCGAGTCCCGCCTCACAGGAGGAGCCACAGGTGTTTGGTTTCAAAATAAGGGTTTCATTTAGCCACAAAGCTCAGATCGACTCAAATGAAGGTTTTGATCAACAAAACCGAACTCCGCTCAGACAAGCAGCAGCCAAACGTGGACTGAACTGCAAAATGGGATTTAGCAGCTGGCAGATGTTTGATTTTCTGCAACATACAGTCATGTCATGTACAGGGTGACCCAAAAAAAACGGGAATCTTATTGGCAGACATGAGCAAGTGGCAGCACAATTTTAAAAAAATGAAAATTCCATCATTGTTTCTTAAATGGCATGTTTTCAGGTTTCAATTACTATGAATAAAATATTTTTCTTCCATCACCCTTGGTTTTATTGGATTGTTAAAAATTTCCCGTTTTTTTTGTGTCACCCTGTACTTCTGTTAAGAAAAAATAGTTATTTTGAATGCATTTTATTAGTTAGACATGATGAAATGGTAACACTTTACAATAACAGTAACAGGTAATAAACATTAAGTAACAGGTAATAAACATGAAGTAACAGGTAATAAACATGAAGTAACAGATAATAAACATGAAGTAACAGGTAATAAACATGAAGTAACAGATAATAAACATGAAGTAACAGATAATAAACATGAAGTAACAGGTAATAAACATGAAGTAACAGATAATAAACATGAAGTAACAGGTAATAAACATGAAGTAACAGGTAATAAACATGAAGTAACAGATAATAAACATGAAGTAACAGATAATAAACATGAAGTAACAGGTAATAAACATGAAGTAACAGATAATAAACATGAAGTAACAGGTAATAAACATTAAGTAACAGGTAATAAACATTAAGTAACAGTTAACTAACCATTAACTAATGTGTCTAAGAATCATGTACTAATGCTGTTCATGCTAAGGTATTAATTTATATGTTATTTAAGGGTTATTGTAGATATCATTAACATTAGTAAATGCCTTAATAATAATTAACTAACAGTTAATTAACCATTACGGCATTAACTAACGTTAATTGTTGTACTCTTATTGTAAAGTGTTAACGATGAAACTGAACATACTTCTAATACAAAGCATGAAACTGATGGGGTGTTTAGCTCTTACTGATTGTCCCTAGTTGGGCTTGTACAGTGTAATTAAAAATACACAGATTTCAAAATCATATTAGCACATGATAAGCATGTAAATTATGTCTAATATGTTATTATTGATATCTTAACCCCTTTTTTCCACATTTTTTTTGCCAGCTGCGTCTCAACGACCCTCAGTGCAGTTCTTCATGGTGCAGCTTTTATTGTGAAATATGGAAATGACAGAAAGTAGAAGCAGGTTCCTCTTCTCGTGTGTGCTGACTGAGCTTTTATTGTGAAAGGATCCGATTTAAAACTCCAGCAGAAATGGAGGTAAAACTTACTGACTCATTTACATTGAGAAAGTACTACAAGAAAGTACTGCAAAAAGTACACAAAAAATCTACTCAGTTACAGTAACGTGAGGAAACGTAATGAGTTACTTGCAGCCTTGTTAACATGTTGTTTACATGTTGTTTACATGTTGTTTACATGTTGTTTACATGTTTACACGTGTTCCCGGGAAAATCCCTCAAACAAGTGAATCTGATTTTTTTTTTTTTTTTATCACCGTATATCAGAGTAAACGACTTGTTGAAGCGTTTTTTTTTTTTTTTTTTTTTTTTTTTTGCAGCGCGGCGTCTCGACTCGGTTCAAAGGAACATCAAGAACACGACGTGACATATACGCCGCATACACACACACACACACACACACACACACACACACACACACACACACACACACAGCGCTCCGGGGTTTCCAGCGCAGCCCGCAGTGCGAAAAACGCTCCTCAAAATGACGCTACATTACTCATGGGAGTTGAGCGCGTTGCTCCGGCGACCCGGCAGCGCGCGGGGAACGTAAAGGAAAAGACGGCGCTCGAGTTCGACGTGACGGCGTCAAAGAGCCGCCGCCGCTTTGATGCAGCCGCCAGACGCCTCTTCTCTTCCACATCCAGAGTCAATGTGTAGGTTAACAGCACGCCGGGAAACACGCCGCCATACGCTGAGGGGGGAACGCCGCCGCGGCCCAGCCAGAAGAATAGGAGCAGCGCGCACACACACACACACACACACACACACACACACACACACACACACACACACACACACACACACACACAGCGGCGCTCAGAGAGGCTCTGTGTTGGTGTAACTGTCTGTTCCTACGACAACACTTTCATTTCAGCCCTGACCCAAATAGACCCACATGGCTGGCACTCTGTGTGTCTGCCTGTGTGTGTGTGTGTGTGTGTGTGTGTGTGTGTGTGTGTGTGTGTGTGTGTGTGTGTGAGACCAGGTTTTACTCGACTTGTGAGGTCCAGCAGTTCTTACAATTGCAGGATTTCCAGGAAAAGGTTTTTTTTTTTTTTTTTTTTTTTAATATTAGGGTAAAGGGTTGAGGTATAGATGAACATCTGGGTCAAAATGTGTGTGTGTATGTGAGTGTGCGTGTGTGTGAGAGAGAGCATCAGTTAAAGGGACATTACACCCCAAATCAAAGCCGATGTACCTCTGAAACATAACAAAAAAAAAAAAAGTATATCACTATTGTTTCCAAAAAGTTTTGCCTCCCTTGAGATTTGAGTTCATCGCTGCTTTGAACGGGATCTGTATTCAGGTGAGAGAGCAGGCTGCACACACACACACACACACACACACACACACACATAAACGCACGCACGCACACACACAACAGATGGTGAGTGTGATTCTGAACTGAGCCGGGTTCCTGAAAAATAGCACAGTGTTTGAATACAGTCTTTGTGCACCCAAGACCTCAATAGCCTCAATACAATTGTGTAACGGACCTCCTTTCACCGAGACTGAGAGAGAGAGAGAGAGAGAGAGAGGGAGAGAGAGAGAGAGAGAGATGTGGGACAGAGGAGAAAGGCAGAGGGGGGGAGAGAGAGAAAGAGGCAGGGAAGATTGAGGGGATGATGAAGACGAGGAGACAGAGAGATAATCAAAGTTTATTTATGTCACGTTTAAGAACCAAAGTGCTGTTCAGTCGCAGTAAAAAAGCACAACAAAGGCGAGTAAAATCAGCAGAAAAGGTTGGAAAAAGGTTCAGAAACAGCAAGAAAAGCCACAGACGTAAAACAAGAAGAATACAACTTTTAAAAACCAAATTATAAAGAAAAAATAAATGAAAGACTATAGAATAAATAAAGCAAAGGCCACTGACAACATGAACGTCTGGAGGTTTGACTTGAAGGAGTCACGTCCCCACGTACCGGGCTTAAAGACAAACTAAAAAACCTTGAAAAACCTGAATAAGAGAAGAAGAAAGAAAGAAGTCTGGCAGTCAGGGTGAACAGAGAGAAAAGCAAAAGGAGAGAGAGAGAAAAGAGAGAGAGAGAGAGGACGAGCAGATGGAGGGACGGCGAGTTCACAGCCGAATGTTTCATCAGGACAGAAAAGAGGCGGACACGAGCGACTCGCCCAGAGGAAAGGTGCAGAACAGTCACCTGAGTGTCCTCGGTCCAACAGGTTAAACCAGCAGCGTTCTGATTGGCCGCTGAGCAAACCAGGACGAGAGAGGAGGAAACAGGAAACAGGAAGTGCAGCCGTGTAACCCGGGTGAGAACCGTTGAGACTCAGTAGTCAGGTTTCCATCCAAATCTGTCGAAATTTGCGAGCGAATTTTGTCAAAACGCGCAAAAGAAAATGCGAATTTATGCCTGTTTCCATTAGCTTTGTTTTGCGATTTTTGGGAGGAGAGTGCGCCGTGAGATGATGTCATAAGACAGCGTCTGTGTGTCGACTGAACAACAACAAACACAGCTGACACTCAACAGCTGATCAGGGACAGATTCCTGCTGAACTCGTCGGCTCTTGGGAGAAGTCTGCTTACTATTCTGGCAGCGCTAACTTCGTACCGAACCATCCTAAATAAGGAATAAGAGACTAATAATAATAGTAACAGTAACTAATAATAAGACTGTAGCGTAGAAGTGTGACGTGGTATCCGGTCCAGTCATCGTTTATTCGCAAAACCTGTTTCCACAGCAAAAAGTCGCATTTTCTTTTATCGATACGCTGAGAAATCCACCGCCTCCAAGCGTAAAAACTTTTTTGCGAATTTTCGTCCGTTTTTTTTCCAAATTTCTGGCGTTTCCATCCAAGTTTTTTTTCCCGCAATTTTTGAAAATGCGAATAAAAAACGGTTTCAGTTGAATCTAAACGGTCCACACTTCAGTCGACCCTCGGCAGTTTGGCAGAATTTGGCGTTAAAGTCCCGATGAAATGACGTGACGCGAATTCTGCTTCTCAAACGGGGACGTCATCCTGCTCCTGTGGCTGCAAATTAAAACTTCAACCAATAAAACCTTCGCAAACCTTCAAACTTCCTCTCTCATCCACCGTATCCCTTTCAAAATAAAATGATGTTTCTCTCTCAAACTCACATCTTTGTACTGATCTTTGCGCTTCATTGATCCTGATGCGTCCCTGCATCGTGTCCCGCAAACTTCCTGTTTCAACAGGAAATACACCAAATCAAGAAAATAAGAGTCCACTTCATGGGGTGTTTAAGGTGCCGCGTCATTGATTCAACGGCTAATTTTTCCAAAACCACAATGTGGTCTGAAAAATTTGAAAGATTCTTTGCAAAGGTGAAGAAAATCTCGGTACAAATAAAGAATGAATGAATGAATGAATGAATGAATATGTTTATTTCGATCACAGCAGCACAACAAATTAAACATAATTAAAGAATTAAAATGAATATGGCTGGTCGAAAAGGGTTTTTGGCTGAAGCAAAAGCTTACGGCTGCTGAACCCTTGTAATCAATTTCATCTCTGTTTCATCCCAAAATCCTTTATAACGATAAGCAAACAAAACACAGATAAGATATTAATTCTACTGTTTACATACACATACATGCATAAGTGTGTACCTGAGTGCACATATATACATATAGTACATGCCTAGTACATACAGAATAAAGTGCAAGACTCTTTCCAGAACGCGCCACGGCTAAAAAAGTGTGGTGATCTGATTTGTGAAGGTCACTACAAACAAATGGAGACCCATGTGACTCGCAATGCATTGGTTGTTTTTTTTGTTTGTTTTTCTGAAATAAAGGCATTTTAACTTCACACCGATCCAAAAGAGACTCGCACTTGATGATTTTCTTCACCTTTGCCGTTTCCAAAGAGCAGGCGCCTGTTTGGGATCATCTGAGAGACGCGAGCAGCGCCTCCACTCCGCCGTCTCCAAAGTCCGAAACACGTTTTTGTTTTCCCGTCGCACTGAAAGCCTGTTCGTCCGACGGCCTGCTGTCTACGAAAACCACCTCCTTTAACCTTCGCCTGAGGAAACTCCTGCCTCGACTTCACCGGACCCACGGAGCGGACCTTCCTCAGGCCGATGGGGATTCAGAATAAAGGCCGTTTGTTTCGGGGACAACAGGCCGTCGGACCGATGGGACTCTTGGAGTTTCAGAATAATGGACCTTGAGACAAAAGAGAAAAGATGTTTTGTACCAGGTTTAGCTATAAAAAAAAAAAAAAAAAAAAAGCTTATTTCCATGTGCAGTCCCAGGGCAGGTAAACTCAGCCATCCTCCACAATAAAAGCCCCTGCAGAGGAGCTTCTCATCGGACAGATTCTCGATCTGCAGGGAGAAACCTGAGCGCTGCTTCCTCTTCTTCTTCTCTCCGGGAGGAAACGGAGCTGAAGCGTCCAGAGAAAAATCACCTCCAACGTGTTGATCCTGTTCAGGGAGGGGCAGGAGGAATGGAGGGCACCGGGGCTGATGGGAAATGTAGTCTTGTTGAGGATATGTCGGCCTCTAGAATATGAACCATGCGGCTCCTTTAATGGAAACGAGCAGACGCAGCGAAACAAGAACAAACATCAGAGAGAACAATTTGCTTTTTTTTCTTTTTTTTTTTTTTACATGAACTCTGTTGTTCTGAAGTCGATGGAATGAATTTTGTCACCTTTTGCCTCGGCGAAGTATAGAGTGTGTCAGAGCAGAAAAGAGACAGAAAGGAGAGGAGAAAAGAAAAAAGAGGGAGAGAGAAAGAGAGAGATGGAGTTGTGAGGGGAGCGAGGGCGAGGCGGTGAAAGACAGCGAGGACAAAAGCGAGAGGAAGGAGAAGAAGAAAGACGGAGAGAAAGCGAGGCGAAAACGATCGAGCAAAAAGAGAATACTAATAGACGAGAGATGTGACTGCACACACACACACACACACACACACACACACACACGCTTCCTCTCTCTCTGGTCGAGCGAAGGTTTTATGAGTTGACTTCAATCAGGAAATTCGTGATCCCCCTGTCCTTGCTGTATGTGTGTGTGTGTGTGTGTGTGTGTGTGTGTGAAAGAAAATGTGTGAGACCGACTGTCTCATACATTTGTGTATATTTTAGACAAAGCGTGGGAAAGTGTCGTGTGTGTGTGTGTGTGTGTGTGTTTGCTTTGACACAGAAAGTGTGTGACAGTGTAGGAGAGCCTTTTATATTTTTAGTTTGTGTGTGTGTGTGTGTGTGTGTGTGTGTGTGTGTGTGTGTGTGTGTGTGCACCATGTCAACTACCTCTGTATGAAAGGAAGTGTGTGTGTGTGAACTGTATGTCTCGATTCGAGGTCATCTCTGTGTGTGTGTAGCGTGTATGTATGTGTCCACACACACACACACACACACACACACACACACACACACACAGTGTTTGACCTAAAAAGCAGCGGTGCTGCCGGCGGCGGTGCTGCAGTGCGCCGTGCGTGCGACACGCTCGTCATTATCCTGCTCGCCGCGGCCTCCACCGCTCGCCACGACGTCAGCGCACGACGAGCCGCCACGCCTCGCCTTCCGGAAACTCAGAGAGAGAGAGAGAGAGAGAGAGAGAGACTGAGAGAGAGAGAGACAGAGAGAGAGAGCGAGAGAGAGAGAGAGAGAGAGACTGAGAGAGAGAGAGACAGAGAGAGAGAGAGAGAGAGAGAGAGAGACAGAGAGAGAGGGAGAGAGAGAGAGAGACTGAAAAACTGATTGAAAAATGTTTAAATTGTTAAGTTGTTTATATCTGTATTGTTACTGTGTACATTGTATCATTAGTCAACTATCCATTTGTTTATTTATTTATTTATTTTATTTTATTTTATTTTTATTTTTACTAATAGTATTGCCATTATCACTGCTTTTTGCTTTGGCAATATAAGCACTGCCTTGTCACACCAATAAAGCTAAAGCTATTTAAATTGAAATTGAAAATTGAGAGAGAGAGACAGACAGAGAGAGACTGAGAGAGAGAGAGAGAGAGAGAGAGAGAGAAAACTAGAGGCATGACCAGAAATTTACAAACTGTCAAAGGCTTAGAAGTAGCACACAATCCTCCATTTTTAAGAAATCACACACACACACACACACACATCTACAGAATACACAAACATATTTGCATATATAGTGAACATTTTGGAAATGAGACATTAGACCTCAATTTCATCTTTATTGGTTTATTTATTTATTTATCAATTTTTGTGGGAGTTTTTCTTGTTTTTAGGACATTAAGTACTAATTCAGTAACAGATGAAATCCTTTTCTGTAGCTTGTTGGCATGTTCAGGGCCTCCGGTCCTCCACCTTCGGACTAAAAAGTAAAAATGCAGACTTCCTGAAGAAGATCAATGACACAGACATTGACTGTGTTTACATGGACTTTAGTATCCCGGTTTTGAGGCTTATCCCGGCTTTGAGCATATTCGGGATATGATGTTTACATGGAACACAGAGAAACCCGGTTATTCATATCCCTGTATACATGATAAATACCAGTAACCCGTTTTCTGATCACTGCGTCCTCTCTGCGCAGGCGCGTGTTACGTCTTTTACGTCTTTTATTTACAACAGATTGAGCGGGAAGTGTGATATATTAATTATATTTAGAAGTAAGCCAAACATGAGACCTCTGTGGCTTCTAGCGGGCTCAGCGTTAATAAATACTCAGTAGTGCTTCTTCAGTATTTCCACCGCGACCTAAGTTGTTCAACGGTGCTCAACAAGTGAGCAAATGTAGCGTATTCCCTCAGAAGAAAATCTATACCGCTCACGAAGAATATCGTCAGGAAATGCCAGCGGATCCGCGCGATACCTAAATCCTCTTTTTGTCTCCGTAATGAGCCTCGGACAGTCCTGGCTCCCAGGTCCACCGGATCATGAATGAACGGTGACGCCATCTCCAAAAGAGTTAAATGGTGAGATTGCGCCGCTTTTATAGCCGGACGGGGTTAAACTTAACTCATAACTTGGTCGGGAGCAGGTTATGAGCTAAGCATAAGTTACCATGGTGATCTAGCCGGGATAAAAGAGAGCCACCTTCGTGATACAGGAAAGCCTGGCTTTAGACTCAACATACCTGCTAACCCACTAAACCTGCTTCGTAGTACAGCCCTCTACTCAGCTCCACTCGGCTCGGCTCTACTCAGTACGACTGAAACCGAGGAGAGCCGAGTGGAGCCGAGTAGGTGCTAACGGAAAATCGCCAGTAGTCATGTTGAGTTCTTTCATTATTTTCAGGCAAATTTCAGTCTTTTCATCGCTCCAAAAATGGGAAGCTCTCGTTGCCGCCATGTTGTTTGTTTATCTGGTGCATCACTCTGGCGCCTGCGCACACGGTGGGCAGCCGTCAGAAACCGGGATAAGGTGTATACATGCTCCAGTATCCCGGCTTCTATCGGAGTACTTCAGGTAGCAAAACCGGGTTTCTTGAAACCGGGATAAGGTCGTAACCCGGTTTCTGAATTCGGGATATGGTGTTTACATGCACAAACACAAAAACGGGATACTTAAAAAACCCGATCAAAACCGGGATACTAAAGACCATGTAAACGCAGTCATTGTTGTCCTCCAGGAAACGTGTAAAGGTGACACTTCCAGTGGTTGCCCAATAGCTTACAGAGAAATAATTCTCCCATCCACCAAATTAAAAGGAGTCAGAATCTGGAGGAATGATAATCTGGTACAAATCTGAATATACCCACTCAATAGAATTAATCAAAAGAGGTGAATTTTATATCTGGATAAAAATTTAAAAAGAAATCATTTTAACCGACACAGACATATTCCTCTGCCCTACATATATTCCCCCCTCTGAGTCACCCTATTTCAACGAGGAGAGTTTCTCCATCCTAGAAGGAGAGATAATCCATTTTCCAAAGCCAAGGAAACATCCTAATCTGTGGTGACCTGAATGCTAGAACAGCAGAAAGGCTGGACACTGTGGACAGGCAGGGAGATCTACACATCCTGGGTAGCAACAACCTGATCCAGCCCACATATCCCCCCAGAAACAGCTACAACAAAGTGACCAACACAAACGGGACACAAGTCCTTCAGCTCTGTCGTACGCTGGGTCTTTACATTGTCAACGGCAGAGTAAGAGGAGACTCTTTTGGGAGGTACACCTTCAGTTCATCCCTTGGCAGTAGCACTGTTGACTATTTTATTTCTGACCTTGATCTTACATGTATCAGGGCATTCACAGTCAGTCCCCTTACTCCTCTGTCTGACCACAGTAAAATAAAAATCTTTCTGAACAGAGCAAATTCCAACCACAAAGCATTACAACCCAGTGACCTGCACCCCTGTGCCCAGTCCTACAGATGGACTGCGAGCGACGCCGACAGCTACCAGAGAGCAACTGATAGTCTGCAAATCCAATCACTCTTGGATAAATTTCTAAGTATATCCTTCGCTTACAATGATGAAGGTGTGAATTTGGCCATTGATAACATAAATGTCATTTCTGAGAAAGCAGCAAAACTAGCAAATTTAAAGAAAAAAAGCAAACCAAAAAAAATTAATTAATTAATTAATGATGAAAAATGGTTTGATAATGATTGTAAAAATCTGAGGAAAAAACTAAGAACTTTATCCAATCAGAAACACAAGGATCCAACTAACCAAAGTGCACGCCTTCTTTATGGAGAAACACTGAGATGATACAAACTCATCCTAAGAATGAAAAAGGAACAGCGCCACAGAAACCAGCTGAACTGAATCGAAGAATCAATACAGTCCAATCAATTCTGGGAAAACCGGCATAAATTAAACAAAATGTCCAACGATGAGTGGGCAATCCAGAGCGGTGACACCTGGACCGCTCACTTTACTAACCTCTACAGCAAAATAACACATAACCCAGGCCAACGAGGAATACAAGGGAAATTAAAAAGCCTCGAATCAACAATTAAAGACGAGAGTGCTGCTGCATCACTGCAGGGTTTCTGTAGGGATGATGCCATGACTGATATATGGCCCTCCATTCAGAACTATATAAGAAGGAGACACCCTTCCATTTAATGACTTCTTCCTAATTTTACAGCTTGTTCCCTTAAAGCGGGAAAAAAAAAAAAGACAGATTTTTGTCCTCTGCCAATCTGTATCATTCTGACATGTTTTGTTTTGTCTGGTTTTGTGCGGTTAGTCTTTTGTCCTTGTCTAGATTAGTGTCAGTACTGTGTGGTGGTATGGTTTGTTTTGTATGTCTTTAAAATATGAATAAAAAAACAAAAAAAAAACAATTAAAGACGAGCAGAACCCCATCGACACCCCGATCACACAAACAGAACTAACAGACAAAATGAAAAAGCTCAAACCCCGAAAGGTCTGTGGTGCCGACGCCGTTCTGAATGAAATGATCAGATACACAGATAATAAATTCCAATTGGCGATTCTAAAAGC
Organism: Myripristis murdjan; assembly: GCF_902150065.1. Classification (NCBI taxonomy): domain Eukaryota; kingdom Metazoa; phylum Chordata; class Actinopteri; order Holocentriformes; family Holocentridae; genus Myripristis; species Myripristis murdjan. Next base: position 4,167,066 of record NC_043990.1, read on the forward strand.
TTTCAATATCACCTTAAATGCAGGCACTTTCCCAGCTATTTGGAACCAAGGACTCATAACCCCAATACATAAAAACAGAGACAATTTTTGACCCGAATAACTACAGAGGAATCTGTGTGTCCAGCAACCTGGCAAAACTGTTCTGCAGCATTATCAACAGCAGAATCTTACACTTCAACACTTCATCACTGAACACAACACTCTGAGCAAAAGCCAAATTGGATTTCTTCCAAAATGTCGAACATCAGACCACATCTTCACTCTCCACACCCTCATTGACAAGCAAATACATCAGAACAAAGGCAAAATCTTTTCATGTTTTGTAGATTTTAAAAAAAAGCATTCGATTCAATTTGGCACGATGGCCTTTTTGTACAAATTAACTGAAATGGGTATTGGAGGAAAAACATATGATGTCATAAAATCAGTGTATACAAACAACAAATGTTCAGTGAAAATTGGCAACCAGCAAACAAATTCCTTCCCTCAAGAACGTGGTGTCAAACAGGGCTGTAGTCTGTCTCCTACTCTCTTCAACATTTACATAAATGAAGTGGCTAAAAACCAAGAACACTCCATGTCCCCTGGTATCACCCTAGAAAACACTGAAATCAAGTGTTTGTTATATGCTGATGATCTAGTTCTGCTGTCCCCTACTAAAGAAGGCCTGCAGCAACACCTGGATCTCCTGCACAGCTTCTGTCAATATTGATTTTCCAGAGGAGGTCTGGGAACCACAGCCTTAAACATGAATTCTATCTGGATAAAGTCAAATTAGAGCATACGAAAAACTACACATATTTAGGTCTCAATATTAGCTCATCAGGTAGTTTTCAAATGGCTGTGAATGAGCTGAGAGACAAAGCAAGAAGGGCATTTTATGCAATTAAACGAAACATCAAGACAGATATTCCAATTAAAACATGGTTAAAAATGCTTAAATCAGTAATAGAACCCATCGCTCTATATGACAGTGAAATATGGGGCCCGCTCAGTAGACATTTAAAATTTACAGACTGGGACAACCACCCAGTCGAGAAATTCCACGTGGAATTTTGTAAAAACATATTACACCTGAGGAGACACATCCTAAATAACGGCTGCCGAGCAGAACTGGGTCAGTATCCCCTACAAATCACAATCGAAAAAAGAGCCATCAAATTCTACAACCGCCTAAAAACAAGCGACCCCCAGGGTTTCCACTACAAAGCATTAAAATCTCAAAGAGACAAACTTGGAGAAAAGTCCCCTCAGTCAGCTCGCCCTGACTCTCAGCTCCCCGACCTCAACACCAGACCCTCAGGACGGACCCCAAACCATCCGGCCCAACCAAATCAGAAGCAGACAAAAAGAGAAATATATCACCTACAGGGAAGACAGCATGGCTTGTTATTCAGCCTTAAACAGAGCGGACACAGTGGCAGAACACCTGAGCAGCGTACCTGAGCACAGAGTCAGACTGTGTCCGAAATCACTCCCTAACCACTATATGACGATTACGCCATTTTGTAGGGGTGTCCGAATGTTTAGTGATTATGAATGTTCACTATATAGTCCACTGGATGTATCCCACAATCCACTGCGAAATGTAGTGGACATCCGATGGTCACTAACCGGTCACTAACCAGGCAATATATCCCATCATGCATTGTATCGTGGGCAAGCAGCGACAACAAGCGAAGTAGTGTCCGAAGCGTTCCGCCATTGAGTTCACTATATAGTCCACTACGTTGAATTCCCTATATAGTGAGTAGGGAGTGAATGAGTGAGTGATTTCGGACACAGCCTCTGAGCAGATCCAGACTGAGGGACACAGCCTGGATCTGGAAACACACCTGGGGCCGGATTCTCTAAAGGTTCTTACGATTAAATTTCCTCTTAAGTTCCACTTTTTTCTTATATTTGGGTTTAAGAAGAATCTTAAGATATTTTTGAATTCACAAACAAAATATCTTAAGAACCCAAACAAAAGATCTTAAGAATGCTCGCAACTTCATTCTTATGCTTTTTCTTAAGAATAAATGGGATTCTTGAAATATATTATCTTACTATTTTTCTCGAATAGTATCGTAACTTTAAGACAGGTAAAGGTCGTCTTAAGTAACCACATGCTGTGTGAAGGTAAGCTATTTTTCAAACATCTTTGATTCATTTAGAGCCAAATTTGATTATATAACATAGATTAATGTAGTAATGCCTTAATAATCTTACATTGTATGTTAACAGAGATAATCGTTATCTAAACTGTAATTCAGCCTAATTTCTAAGCCAGTATTTAGACACATATAGGCACATATATTGTTTCTGAGTGTATATGAGGACATTTTGTTTAGCCACCAGTCACCACTCAAGTGTCAATTATATTTAGATTCCATTAACTAATAGGTTAGTAATATCGTCGCTGTCCAATACAAAGTATGTATCTCAATTTTTGAGAAAACACTTTCATAACATCAAATCAAAATTGAGACTATAATGGATATTGTTTTGTTGGATTTTAGATGGAACTGCTGTGGGTTGCAGCTAGAGAGGGCAATCCAGAAAGACCTCTGAGAGACTGGATGGATCCCCTGGCCCTTCCTGGGTAGATAGATGCGAAGTTTACAAGTGGAAAAAAGAAGTTCGCAAGATAATGTGTAGTTCTTAAGAAAATAATGGGGAATAGCACTTGAGAACATTCTTATGAACTTCTGATTTTTTCTTCTTACGAAACGTCTTAAGATTATTAGTAAGAACTTTTTAGAGAATCCGGCCTCTGGACTCCCAGGGAGGACAGACTCTGCTCGCTCTGCTCACAGGGACAAGGAGAGACTGAACAAGACTTCCTACTCCGCTGTGAGAAATACAAACTAATTAGACAAATGTTCTTCCCCAAATTAAAACCCAGTATAAAGAGCTGGAGACATTTCCAGATGGAGACAAACTAAAATCTGTTTTAGGTGAGAAAGCAAATACTGCACACGAGCAGCTGAGTATGTGACTGAGGGACGAGCACAGAAACACCTCACAGGAGGAAACCAGCTCTCCAAAACACTGCTCCTGTAAATGTTAGTGAGAATGAGAATGGTTTGGTTGTGCCTCCGTGTTCCTGGTGACTGGTGACTGAGAAATGTTTAAGTTGTTACGTCGTTTATATTTGTATTGTTATTGTGTATGTGGTGTCATTAACTGTCACTTATACATTTGTTGATTTTTATTAATATTATCATTATTATCACTGTTATTTGCAATATAAGCACTGCCTTGTCATGCCAATAAAGCTATTTAAATTGAAATTGAGAGAGAGAGAGACGGAGAGAGAGAGAGACAGAGAGAGAGAGAGAGAGAGAGAGACAGAGAGAGAGAGAGACAGGGTTACGAGGATTCATTTTGAAATATAACAGATTTCTAGTGACTCTTGTTTTGCTTTGGTTTGTTTGTTTACACGTATAAAAACTCTGAAACAAACCAAATAAAGTCAGCAGGGAAACGTGAGGGAGAAGAGCCTAGAAACACCTCGAGGGGCCTGAGCGCTGTCTCTCTCCAGGCACACACACACACACACACACACACACACGCTAATAATTTAAAAATAAATTAAATAAATAGCAGAAGTGACGTGGCACAGCGCTCTGACAGCAGTGCATCGCCGTTTTGTGATTTTTTTATTTCAAGACAAGAGCAGAGATACAACGTTGTCACTAACACATGAAACAGAGCTAAAGAAATACATAAAAACAAACAACAACACAACATACAACATAACAAACAATAAAATAAATAGATTTAAAAAACGCAAAGCAAAAAACGCTGATATATCACAATAAACTCACACAAAGACATTAAAGCTGTAATCCCATTGATACCATCTGCTGCACGAGTATACTTTATTAAGTCATAGTCACAAGATACTCATGAACACACACACACACACACACACACACACACATGCAGGTGCACACAGAAAAAGAGTTTATTGTGAGTCAAGACAAACAAAAAAAGTGAATAAGTGAAATGTAATAAGTGACTATTTTAACGATTTCATCAAAGTTTAAAATCACATTAATATGTAACTGAATCACATGTAACTAGTTAGTTAACAACACAGTGAAGGACTGCAGATTATTCTGTGGTTTTGTGCAGATTTGGGATTTTGGAGGTGAATGTTCCCTGTTAAATGTTTTAAAAATGTATTTTCGACTGTTTCTTAGAGATCTGAGGTTTTCCTTCAGCTCCTGGATTAATGTGTTTTAATGATAATCTGACATTAAATATTGTTCTTCTGATGTGTCTCAAAGGGATTATTTTTTTCCCCGTGGCTGTTAGCAGCTGTTCTCCAGCTTCACTCCGAGGTGTGCATCTGATTTATTTATTTATATGAATAGAAACAGAACAGCAAAGTTAGGAGGGTGTAATTAATAAGACAATTAGAGACAGACAACAAGCGCACATCCAAGAAATATGAAACTAAAATAAAACCAATGAAAAGAACGGATGCTTCAACTTAAAAGCTGCGTACAGTCAGGTTCAAAACAGCCGAGATTTTCAAAATAAAGCTCAGCCTCGTGGGAGAAATGACGTTGTGCATCACTTGCCTTTAAAGGGAGAGTTTTGGCTTTGAAAAACGTTACATTGTCTTAATGTATTTTTGCAGAAAAACAAATGGCTGATGATTTGATGACACAGTGGACGTGTTTTTTCTTTTTCCCATGTTTGTTTAGTTTGGTTGTTTTTGAAAGGAATCAAGTACACTTATTGTTATTGTTATTATTATTGTTATTATTGTGGTATTACTGCTGGTAGTAGTGATAGTAGGAGTTGCTGTATTAGTATTGTTAGTATTATTATTATTATTAGCATTATTATGATGGCTATTGATAATAGTAATTCTCAAGAAGCAGGATAAGTTCATCAGTTATTTGTGCAGGGAGGAGGGCTGGGAGCACATACGTTTCGACTTCTTCCCACCTCTTTTTGAACAAACTTTTCATTGCCTGTTGTTATTCTTGTTGTTTTGTTTTGTTTTGTTGTTGTTCAAAATAAACTTTTCAAATCAAATCAAATCAAATCAATCACTTGTTCAGGTTTCAAAGGGTTTAACTGCTTCGAGTTCTGATTTCTGTACTCGGCCCTTATGAATTCATCAACACAAACTCCACATGGTCCTTTTCTGGTGTTTTTCTCTCTTGTCCTTTCAGTAAATAATAAATAATCGTCTTTTCTTCGTGTTTTTACTCGACTTTTCCACCAGGAGGAAAAACCTAAACTCACCCGACAGAAGAACGAAGTGAAAGTTTGAGGCGCGAATCAGAGGAAAACAAACGGGACGGCCCGAGAGAGAGAGGAGGAGGTCGAGGTGTGTGTGTGTGTGTGTGTGTGTGTTTACGTCCTTCAGTCCAGCACCTGCTTTACAGCACACACACCTTTAAACCCGCTCCTCCTGCTGCCTGTAGATTCGCTCCGTGGTGAATGTGGACAAATCGCCCGCCGGCGCTCGAGTTCGTAAAATAATTCAGAAAGTGAAATTGCATCCTGAATGTGTGTGTGTGTGTGTGTGTGTGTGTGTGTGTGTGTGTGTGTGTGTGTGTGTGTGTGTCTGCTGTGGAGGAGCAGATTATCACACAAATGTAACACGCAGCCGTTTGAGGACAGCCAGTCAGCCAAATAATCAGCCAGTCAGTTAATCAATCAGTCAATCAGTTAATGAACCAGTCAGTCAAACATCAAGTCAGTCATTCAGCCAATTCATCAGCCGGTCAGTTGATCAACCTGCCAGTCAGGAAGTGAATAAGCAACTTATTTATTTTTGTGACTTTATAATTTTTTTTTTTTTTTTTTTTTTTGGTATAAAACTGTAATATAATATCATACAGGATAATAGTTGAGAAAGTCTGGTTTGTGTTTTCCACGCAGAGAAACGAACGGATTTCAGCGCCTCGGCCTCCGAAACGATGTCATGACTCAGCAGGATGAGACGCTCACCATGACCTCGGCACATTGAGTTGAGTTCAAAGCCCCAGGTGTCGTGGCTGTGAAATCCCTGTCAGTCTGTTCTCTCATCAGTCGCCTCCATTCACAGGAACAGAGAAGCTCGATGACGAGAGCTTGAGAAACAAAAACCGACATGGGAATCCTCAGAATGAAGTGGAGAACGTCTGAGAGATGAAGTCTTTCATTTGTAGCTAAACAAGAAACACCTGGTCATTAAAGGGTTAAACTGCAGGGGGTTCGGTTCAGAAATGAGTCAAAAATTTGGTTTACAGATTTTTTTTAATCAGTGGAGACTTTCCCTGCTGTAAAACGTCTGCAGGTTGAACTTCCTTTCTCCTCCTTCTTCCTTTTTTAAGTGTCATCTACTAGTTGGGGGTGTGTCTGACCGGCAGATGTGGGATTCAAACCGACAACCTCCTGCAGGAGAGGCTGCTGTTTATGTGCCTGAGTCGGTGAATTCTCTTTGACCAGTTCCTCAAGTTGCAGTGACTCAGCAGGATGAAGCGCTCGCCATGACCTCAGCGTGTTGCGAGTTCGAATCCCACCTGTCATGTTGGTTAAACCCCTTCCAGGACTTTTCTCATCAGTCAGTGCATTTAAAAAAAAAAAAAACCTGAAAATGCCCCCCAAAAAGTGTTTCTTTATAACAATCTTATTTTATCAGTTTGATTTCCATCGTACTTCTGGGTTTTAGCATCGCTCGCAGAATCATCATCGCTCAAATACCCATAATCCCTCACGCTACACACTTCAGCTCCGCCCATCTCTGCCCCGCTGAGAGCTGACCGGTGAGGTAAGATTTTTTTCCAAGGAGGGTGAGGTCATTTTTTAACATTTTGAGAGGCAACTTTGACTTTAAGGTTGGGATTGTGCATAAGAACGGCCATTTAGGCCTTTATACCCTCACCATCCTAGAAAAAAAAAATCACAGTTAATCAATCAGCCAATCAACCAGTGAATTCATCAGGCAGTTCACCAGTTAATTAATCAGCCGGTCGGTCAGTCAGTGAATCAACTCTTTAATTCATCAGTCAGTTAGTGAACCAGCCAGTCAGCAGTTTAATCGGTCAGTCAGTCAAACGTTCAGCCAGTTAATCAGTTAGCCAATCACAGCGCCAATCAGCCAGTTAATTAATCAGCCAGTTAATTAATCAGTCAGTTAATTGACGGCTGGTCAGTGATGACATCAGATCAGTTTCTCAGGTCAGATCTCTAACTCAGACCGTCGGTGCTGTTTATTTACGTGATCACATCAGATCTGATCCGCTGACCGGTCGGCACGGGTTGCCATGGTAACGACATCAGCGTCAGTAATGACTAACGCTGATGACGCAGCGAGAAATGTCCAGAAGCCCCGCCCCCCCGCGCCCCCCAAAGTGATGGTGAATGGTTTGTTTCAGCTCAGATGTGATGTCATCGTGTGACACAGAAACCGGTTTGAAATCTGGTTTGAGCGTCCACATTGAGACGGAGCTGCTTTTCAAACCAAACCACCTCCAGATGTTTGGTTTGGATGTTTTTTTATTTTTATTTTTTATTTCTAAAATCAGCGTGGATTCAGTCTGGAAATGAGAAAAAAAAAAGAAAAAAAAAACAAACAGATTTGGGCCGGCAGTCTGAACGAGCCCTGAGTGACTCACTTCATCAGCCAGTCATTTAATCAAGCATTTGTTTTGTCAATCAACCAGGCAGCCAGTCATTTAATCAACCAGTCAGTCAGTCAGTCAGTCACAGAGCGTGTGTGTGTGTGTGTGTGTGTGTGTGTGTGTGTGTACATGCAGCTGGCTGGCAGGCTGGTCATGTTCATGCGGATGAAAGTCGCAGTGAAAATGGAGCGTATGTGAAGTCAGATCAGGACAAACAGCCAGTCAGTCAGTCAGTCAGTTGCATGGATTTGGAGACTGTTACTCAATGGAGTGTGTGTGTGTGTGTGTGTGTGTGTGTGTGTGTGTGTGCCTGGGCAGTCATGCGTGGCAATCAGCATGCATTCATGCATATGCGTTTGCGTGGGTGGAGCGCACGACTGCGGTGCGTTTAAGTTCATGTCTGCCGCTGTGTGCATTCATGTGTATGTGTGTGTGTGTGTGTGTGTGTGTGTTTATGCTCGTGTGTCTGAGCGTGTGCGCTGACCTGAAAGGGGCCGGGGTGGTGAGCTGATGGTTTCCATGGGCGCACGTGAACAGCAACAGTATATAATTGTGTGCTGACCTGGTGACGGGCCGGCTGGTTGGCGGGAGGTCGTTCCAGGACGGGCCGCGCTGTCGTATCCGGCGGGCGGAGCGAGCGCACGTGCCGGCGGAGAGTGTGTTCGCCCGCTCGAAAACGTGAGTGCGTCCGAGTACATGAGCATGTGCGTGTAGGTTCAGCTGACTGCCTGTATCCTGGAGAGACCCTCACATAGGCTGCGTCTACACTGCCGGCCTGTCCTCTCCTCTGTTCTCTCTGAGCTCCACACGGGCATGTAAATGCATCGCGGGGCCTCCTGCTCCATATGAAGCACCAGCAGCCATTCAGCCTGAACGGATCTGTTCACACTGAGGCTGAAAAGGGCCTCATTCAGGGTTTTTTTTTTTTTTTTTTTTTTTTAACTGTTTTTCTTCTTTTTAATGAGGACAAGCAGCAGAAACCTGTGGAGTCGAGGAGCGAGCGACGACTAATTTCACTGATGATTAAATGCAAGTTTTCATTTTTTTTTTTTTTTTTTTTTTTTTTAGCAATTGTGTTTTTTGATTCGACAGTGGCAGCAGAGAGACAGGAGAGGCAGAGGCTCAGATTCGAGCCCAGCCTCTGACAGGTGGTACGTGCTCTACCGGGCAAACACCGGGGCGATCCCAGATTAAAGTTTTCAACCTGACTACATGACTAATCTATATTACGGGATTAACAAATTCAGAAAATAGTCAAAACTTAACTTATTTTGAATAATATGAACAAACATGGCCATAAAAACTGTTTGAAATGCTTTACTCACCAACTCTTACTTTAGATGCCACTGATTTTTTTCTCAACTCCAAAGAAGGAACTCAATCCCCACTCGCACTTCTTCAGCTCTGCATGGATTTATTTCAGGGAGTCAGTTGGCCTTTTCGGGTGCAGGAGCCCCCCCCTGCACAGGTGAGAACACCTGCGTGGGAACTGACTTCCTTCTTTGGGAACGGCCCTGCAGGGGTTGAAACTGAAGCCGTCACCCAGCCGTAATCCCAAATGTCCTGAAAACGCTGAGTGACCTGTAGCAACCAGTTAATAAACCACAATTAATAAAAATCCAACAATAATTTAACCGGCCAGTATTTCCGTCCCGATTTTCCAGAGCAGATCCATGTAATCATCTGGCCGACTAGCCGCACGCATCCTGACAGTTTCATCAGTTATAATCTGGACGACTGCACGGTTTTGTTCAGTCTCACAAAATTTCAAGAACTGAACACAAATCTGAACCCCAGGTTACGACCAGGAGGCGTTTATGAGACAAGAACGTGAACATGAACTCGTCACGTTCATGGATTTGTCATTTCAGCGTTCGCTAACAGCTCATTTTAGTTCAATAAAAACACTTGAGTTCAGGTAATCTTCAGGGTTTGGTTAAGTTAAGTCAGACTTCCCTCGGCTCGTCGGAGTTGAAGGTAAACGTCTCGTGTTCGGATTTCTCCACCGCCAAGTCTCACTTCCAAACTGCTTCCTGACTTTAGGTCTGCCTCCTCAGCAAAACGCTGTCCTGCTGAGCAAACACAGATTAAATCACTTTATTTGACCGTTATTTGCATTTTAAGTAGGGATGTACCTGAACCTGAATACGATATTCGGAAGTACACAAATAACGCTTTGATCCCGAATAGTTTTTCTGTTCAAAAGTTTCTCTTCGTTATTCGGGAGCTTTTTTCCAAAGAAAAAAAAACACGTTTGGATGCGTGTTTTGAGCAGGACTTTGAGCCAATTACCAGAGATTAAAACAAAACGGAACAAAAAACATGTTGGTGTGTGTTTTTTAGCCGATCACATCCATCTGACTGACACTGCCACAGCGACTCGTTTCACAGCAGAATCTGATCCATTCAGTCCGATCACGTCTGGAAAGTCCAGAGGAGCCACACGATTCAATTATTTTATTCCCGTTCCAGTTCGCTGATAGCTAAACCGGAAGTTAGACGGCAAGCTCGGCGGAAGTCTCTCGTGTGCCCACTTCCGGTTTCTTCCTGAATCCGAATAACGAATGCAAAGTTTTTTGGTTTTTTTTTAAAAGCCCAAATCCAAACCCAAATACAAGTAGTGCAATGGCTGTACACCCTTAATTTTAAGACATCAAACTCAAGACTGACACGACACAACGCTCAGATCAGAGTCTGTGGATGTCGCGGTGACGAAGTGAACCTCACACTGTTTACTGGAGACACTGAGTCACAGTTTAGTGACGTTAGCGTGGAGGAAAGCAAGACACAACAGAGGACAGACAGACGAGGAGCTGAGTTGGTTTTTGGGAAGAAGCTTCAGTTCAGTCAAATCTGGAGGGGGGGTCCTGGCCCCGTTCACATTACAGCTGAATGAGGCTGTTGCTCCTGATTTAGTTCTTCATCCTGTTCAGTTCAAACTTGGCACACTTCTTGTTGATTTTGAGTGATGAAACAGCACGAGGACGCTTAACAGGAAATAGACAAGTGAAGAAGAAGAAGAAGAGGGAGAAGAAGAAGAAGAAAGCTTAACAGTTGTGGCTAACAGAACAGAAGAACGCGGCTAAAATGTTTAAGATTTGGAATGGATGAAAATATTATAAAAATAAGAAATAGATGAAGGAATACAGATTTCCATTTCTCAACAGAAAAAAGAGAGCTATGAGGTTTGAGAGAAATGGATAAGTCTTGTTGTAAAGATGAACACAAGAAAACAAGACGCAGCGGCAGATCCTGTGACCGGTCCAGGCGGCGCAGAGTCGTCGGTCTTGTCCGTCCACGTTCCTTCTGTTTCCACGTCGTCTTCTCCGTGAAACCTGGAAGTTTAAACACCGCCAACGTAAATCCTCAGCTGGAACGTGCTTCTGCTGAATTTACTCCACGTCCACTGAAGTGTGTGCGCTGTGAAGGATCTTTTTTTTTTTTTTTTTGTTCCAGGTGCGTTCAGGTTTCGCTGCTCGTCTCTGCGGTTCTGCTGACTGACGGCTTCTGAGATCCACCAGCGTCTCTTTGTTTGTTTGTTTGTTTGCTTTCAGTTTTTTTTTTTTGTTCTTGGTGCTTTTCCTTGCCTGCTTTTGTTGTTTTTGTCTTTTCTTTCCTGTGCATGTGTGCTCTGTGAAGCACTCTGGGTAAGACTTGTGCTATACAAATAAATTCACCTGGCCTTGCTTTGCCTTACAGGGCAGAACTCCTACTAGAAATAAAACAGCGGTCGTGATTGGCTCAAACCCGAGGAGCCCAAAGCTTTCAACATTTGGTGTAAATGCACCAGTTTTACGTTTTACCAATCCACCAAAATCCACCAAAATATAGTTTTAATGGATAAAATAATCGTCTCTCAGCTGTTTTTTGCAGCTGTTTCCACGCTGGCATCATCAGATTGAGCAGAAAACACTCCACATTTCTGATGCATAAAACGTCTCTGTTGGTTTAAAAATGTGGGAATGAAGATGAACATTCATTTCAAGAGATCAAGACGTTTCTGAGGGGATCTGTTAACAAAATCTGTGCTGAACATGACGACATCGGCTTCTGAGGGTCAGAGCACCAAACGTCAGGATCAGATCGCTTCGACCCTGGCACCTTTAGATTGAGCCGAAAACACTGAACACATTGGTAATAATATGTGCATGTTCAGTTGAATAGAAAAACCGGGACATTTTAGTCATGAAAGTTGAAAAGCAAGATGTTTTAGTGTTTGACATAAATTTGTCGGGACCTGGAACACGCAGACTAAAACCAGAACAGTCCCGGACATGTGGCCACCGGAGCAGTTTTTCCACCGCTTCCTCGCACATAAATACGACTGAAAGGAGGTAAATCAGCTTTTCTTTCCAAGCTACCAAAGCAGTCGGGGTGTGAATCACCAGAGGAGCTTTGATACGATTTTATCGCGATACTCAAGTCACGTTACGATGGTACTGCGATTTTAAACATCACCCTACGATGTCGTGCATTTCATGAGGCAAAACTTGGTCAACATCCGTTTAATATACAGTGGTGCCTCGTTAATTGCAGGAGTTACGTTTTAAAAATAACCCGCAATAGGCGAAATCCGTGAAGTAGTCAGCTTTATTTTTTACAATTATTCTAGATGTTTTAAGGCTGTAAAACCCCTCACTACACACTTTATACACTTTTCTCAGACAGGCATTAACATTTTCTCACTTTTCTCTCTTGTTTAAACTCTCAAAGCCCAAACCGTCGTAGAAAAATAAGTCCAGTAAAAAAAAAAAAAAAAAAGCATGCAAAATTGCACAAAAAAAAAAAATCCGCGAAACTGCGAGGCCGCGAAAGGTGAACCGCGTTATAGCGAGGGACAGCTGTATCGAGAAAAGGTTTTCATTCTGTCTTCAGTCGTTTTTACCGCAGCAAAACGGGACAGTCCCGCCAGGGTTGCCAAGTCCGCGTTTTTTCCGCCAAATTGGGCTACTTTTTAAGTGTTGCCGCGGGTAACAAATTTTGTCCGCGGGTTGGGCTTGGGCATACAGATGATGAATAATGCCTATGAATAAAGATTCATATTTTGAATGACTAATGAAATCTGCTGCCACGAGTTTGAGCCCACCAGAGAGATGCTGGCTTTGTTCAGTCCAGTTCTGTATGACAGGGAGCAGGGCGAGGGATCTCAACATGTCTAAAAAGAAACTGAATAGTTCAAGTTCATAGAGTTTTTTCCCGTTCTTTTTTATGTTGGAGACAGCCAGCAGTTTAACAGGTGAGCTGAAATGATTTCCAATTGCCTTTGCCTGGGAAATTGCCTTGTTTATGATGTTACTTTATAGATATTATAGTGCATTTTGCAATTATAGCAATGCTGTTGGACTTTAAAAGCAACATATATGGATTTTTATGGGCATATTTTGAGTTCTGGTATTGGGCAGCGCTGATTTTTGGGCAGTTTTTATACCAGGGCGGGTTTTGAGTTGCTGTTTGGCTGCTTTTGTCTCACAGATCTGGCAACCCTGGGTCCCGCAGGCGGACGGACGACTCGGCCGCGAAAACGCCGCGTCGACGTCGACCGAGCAGCTTCTGCAAACAACACCGCCGCGCAACAGGTGTTTGAGTTTGAGTCGGGCAGATCCGATCTAAATATGATCGGTATGCCGCCGCGGAGCCTCTGAGAGCGGGGAAGTGTTGATCCTGGCGTCTCGGCGCGGCTCCTGTCCGGAATGTGAAGGTTTCTGTCATGTAAAGGGAGAGAAATGAGGCGTGAGCAGCAGCTGAGGGCCGGCAGTGTGAACGCAGCCTCTCCGGGGTCCTCTGAGGACGCGGCAGCCGACCAATCTGTCAGCGGCGTGGCAGCGAGTCATTAGTCTGTACGGAGGCCGAGCTGCAGACGCTCTCATGTTATAGGGATTATCTCAGCCGCTGACATCTAATCTATAGCAGAGGCTTCAGAGCAGACAGGAGGGCCATATTTCACGAGCGCCGGCCATAAAGCTTTTCCTGCCGGAGGAGTGAAGGAAGGAAAAGTGAAATAACATCAGTTTGAGGTCGGGCCCGCTGACCACTCTCAAATCAAGAGATGGAAAAGGGAAAAGGAAGGGGGAAAAAAAAAGAGAAAACAGAGAGACAGAGAGCGCCGTGACGCCGTTTTCACCCGACAGCCGTGAATTATTTATTCTCATGTTCGGGGGGATTATCAGCCAAACGGAGGAGGGGAACGAAAGCAGCCTGACAGTTAATAGAGGAGTGCAGTTATTGTATTTTAGGGCACGGAGATTAGAGACGGTGTCATGTTTGCGCTGCTTTTCTTGTTTTCCATCTGAATAGATATAATGAGAGGTGTGATGACTGTTAGCAGGTTGCCAGCCGCCGTGTTAGCGCAAATAATGACACGCAGCCCGCCATCCATCCAGGAGAGCCACCTTGTGTTTTCCCCTTTTTTTGAGGGGGGGGGGAAAGTGACGCTCTGGCAAAAAAACAAAAAAATAACACAAAATTAAAAATAAATTCTTTTTTTGAAGGGATCAAGCCCTCAGCTGGCAAAATGACCCGGAAACGACGACGTTCCCAAAATGTCAAATATTAACTTTGACGTTGAGTCGCAGACATGAAACACCACTGCTGCTGGATCACACACACACACACACACACACACACACACACACACATGCACGCTGCAGGGGAGCAGATCGTGTTGCACGGCGGTGGTACTGTAGGTAGAGGTGGCAGGTAGAGAGCTGCAACATTAACACACGTCCTGACTGGAGGGGAAGGGGTGACTCCATAAGGCTGGATCAAGTCTGACAGGTCCTGAATCCCAGTACCGGGCGTCGGGTTCTGTCACTGGGTCTCATGGTTTCACGCTAACCCTGAACCTCCATCGGAGCGCGTTGCTCTTCGTTGTTCTTCAGGGTTTTACAGCTCATTTGTGGATGTGGGTCAGTGCCCTTCACGTTCCCATTCATCCACTCATTTTTTTTATTCCCTTTACATCTACTTATTTGTACTTATTGTATATTGCTGTATATTGTACATAGGTTGTATATTGTATATAGGAATGTTATATATACTTTCTATTTTATTTTTTAGCTATTTTATTCTATTTTTTACTTGCACAGTGCTGGAGTTGTTGCAATCCCATTTCACTGCTGCTGCACCCGTACATTCATGCATGTGACAAATAAAATCTTGAATCTTGAATCTTGCAGGTTAAAGCGTCGCTGGTTTAACTCTTTGGTTCTTCACGGGGACTCGTTTTCAGGAGAATCGGTGCCTCTTGACGAGGTCATCAGTGAGGTCATCAGTGAGGTCATCAGTTGGTCATTAATAAACGAATCATAAACGAGTTATAAGACGGTTTTCGATGCTGAGCAGTTTTTTGCAGTCTGAGGTTTTAACAGATCAGACGCCGTGCAGCAGGAACCCCGCTTGCCAAATAGTGAGCCTGCATCGACGGACGAGAAACTGTTATTACTCGTTTGTAATTGTTTATTATTTATTTATTTAAGTGTTTACAACCTCATAAACCCATAAACCATTTATATGCTTGGCCTTACTGTCATACAGCTGTGCTTTTCTTCTTCTTCTTGTTATATATATTTTTTCCATAGTTATAATACCTAATTGTTGTTGTATGTAAGTATGAACATTTACATGTGATGTGTGTGAATCTACATTCATATTCATGTCATTATAGATGTGTATGTGCTCTGTAATATTCATGAGTATTTACCTGCATACACTGACATCAGGAAAATGTGATTATGCTTACTTTTCCTTGTTATTATTACGTATCTTTTGTCATTTTTTTAATTTTATTTTACTACTTTTATTTTTTTTCTGTCCTCCTGTCCTGAAAATGTGAAAATGTAAATAAAAAAGGAGGCCATATTTTTACTGAAGGGATATTTGGAAAGCAGGAGTTTTATTTTTAATAGTATTGATATTTTTTTCTTTTTTTTTTACTTAAAATGATTTGACCCTGAACCCAAATCTCATATTTCTGCATTAACAATATTGCATGTAAAACTGATCATTTTCACAACTTCACTGGTGACTTTATAACAATATTACAGTACTTTATGTTATACTGGTGTCATATTTGGCAGTAAACACCTGTGGTGACGGTTTAATGACTCGCCTGTTCTTCATGATTTCATGTCCTGTAGAGTCTCGTCATATTTCTATATTGACTTTGAAGACAAACTTTATGGTATTTTATTATTTTATTAATTATTTTATGCTCCTACAGTACTTTACTCACCTACTCTGTATATGATGTATGTATTTTTCTAATATTATTTTTTAATCACCTATGCAGTATCACAGCTGTATCCCTGTGATACTCCCATAATAAATGATATATGCAGTTTCTTGTAATAACTCACTGTATGTATGAGACTTTTTAATAAGCTGGCTGTACTTGTTGATGGTATATTTTATTATTCCTGTGTTAATCCTATAATATTCCTGTGTGCACTTACAGGAGTGTGTGTGTGTGTGTGTGTGTGTGTGTGTGTGTGTGTGTGACGTTTTAGCGGCCTCATTATACTTGATGGAGTTTTCTTGGTATTTTCTTGTGTTCGTGTAAATTGCATAACGCAGCGTTTTGTAACACGGTGATGCTTTTGCATCCCTGAGTATTAAAACCCTCCTGGGACTGAGCCGGCTGAGTGATGTATGCATGTGTGAGTGAATGAATGAATGAATGAGTGAGTGAATGAGTGAATCAGAGGATGCACAGTGTGTGTGTGTGTGTGCGCTGCAGTGGCGCGGGGCTGGACGGTCAGGCTGATATGTAGGCCGACGCAGCGAGCAGGGACCGCCGGCACAAGCTGCAGACGCATGGGAGGAGGGGGGAGGAGGAGGAGGAGGTGAAGGAGGGAAGGAGGGAGGGAGGGGGTATAGGAGGAGAGAGAGAGGAGGAAGGAGGGAGGGGGTATAGGATGAGGACGAGGATGAAGGGGGATGCAGGAGGAGGAGGGACAGGGTGAAGAGATTTGTCCTCAGAATGACCCACACAGCACCAGACAGACTCCTCACCCCCCCCCCCCCCTCCTCCTCCTCCTCCACCTCCCCTCCCCTCCCTCCTTCCCTTCATCTCTCTCTCTCTCTCTCTCGCTCACTCGCTCGCTCTCCTCACTTGCTCTCTGCTGCGTAATCGGCTGAAAAAGGGAGAAAGGGGAGAAAAAAAAGGAAAAAAAAGAAAAAAGCAGGGCTGGGGCGCCTGCTGCCAAGACGGGGAGAGAGAGAGAGAGAGAGAGAGAGAGAGAGAGAGAGAGCATGTGAGAGTGTGTGTGTGTGTATGTGTGAGAGTACGTGTGTGTGTGTGTGTGTGTGTGTATTAAGCACAAGCTTTAGTCTGCGCCAGCCAACCAGCACGCCATATAGACTCTCACTCCCTCTCACTCTCTCACACACACACACACACACACACACAGTGTCAGTACAGTGTGTGTGTGTGTGTGTGTGTGTGTTGGTAGAAGTAGGTCAGTAGTGAAAGGCTACTCGGCTGTCCTCACATGGCCTCTGCGCTCCCCGGCTCAGCCCATCACACCACTCGTGTCTCCTCTCATTTTCTCTTCCTCATCTTAACCCCCCCCCCCCTCCCAACCTCCCCCCCTCCTCCCCTCCTCCTCCCCACCACCTCCCTCTCTACCTCCCTCCCTCCCTCTCTCTCTCCCTCCCTCCCTCTCTCTCCCTCTCTCTTTCTCTCTCTCCCAGGGTCCCACCCCTGGTCCAAATGGATCTTTGCAGGTTAACTCTTCGGTGGCCGGCCTCCTCCTCCTCCTCCTCCTCCTCCTCCTCCTCCTCCTCCTCCTCCGTCATACTTACAGCTCCTCTCACTGCTGCTCTGCTTTGATTTGATTTTTTTTTATTATTTTTTTTTTTTTTTGTCTTTTGTTTTCTGTTTTTTGGGGTCGGTGGGACCCGGCACCACAACATGTGGCACCTCGCGATCTTGTGAGATGAAAAAAAAAAAAAAAAAAGGGACATAAATCAACATTTCCCCTCCGTTCTGCCCAATTAAAACAGAAAATACGTTGTTTTTTTGTTTTTTTTTTCCCACAGCCGACAACAACAACACAACACAGAGGAGGCAGGCAGAGACGCTTCCAGTCAGTGAACTTCCAGGAAAGCTCAATAATGCCCAGATCTGTGGACAAATGCTGGATTACCTAACCCGGCCCAGCTTTACATGATTTACAGTAGGAGGAGGCGGCCGGGGCGCTGCTCAGGCACACAGCGCCATCTGCTGGCCGCTCAGCCGCACAGCTCGGGACGCAGCCACAGGAAGAAGACACGGTCACACACACACACACACACACACACCCCCGCCGCCCACCCCTCCCTTTTCCAAACCGCCCCACCCCTCCCTCCCGTGCCAATACGCCCCAACATGGCTCCCGAAAACGTCTGTGGCAACGTGACACAGGATTCCAACCCGGCCGGGGCTCAGATCCCCGTCCAGGCGGCGGCGGTGGCACACACACGCTGCACTGGTCAGACTGGTTTCTATGGCGCCGCCGCCGCCGCTGCTGGTTTCTATGGTGTGTACGGCGGCAGGCGCTCGGAGCTGAGGCGCCTCCAGAGGCTCAGACGGGGCCGGGAGGACAAAGATGGGGGCTCTGAAACAGGCCTGGAGCAAAAAAAAGGGAAGCAAACGCCGCCGCCGCCGCCTTCTCGTTAAAAACAGAACCAGCAGAAATTAAAAAGAAAGAAAAGAAAAGAATAAAGGGTTTTCGACGGATTTTCAGCGACGGTGCTTTTGAGCAAGGTGCACGTTTGTCTGGGGGGTTAAAAAGCTCAAATTTGAATTTTAGCAGAAAGCCGGACGAGGGGCCAGCAGGCGTCACGGCAACAGACAAATACAGCCCACATCACAAAGTGTGAGTGTGTGTGTGTGTGTGTGTGTGTGTGTGTTGTGGTGGCAGGTGGTGGTCGTTTCCCTGCTTCTTCACTTGACCTCATGAGCACCTCTGCACACACACACACACACACACACACACACACACACACACACACACGCCACCTGATCAATGGCAGAAATCTGATCTCAGCATTTTGGTCGTTCTTCCGGCTTTTTATCATCTTTTTCATTTTTCCATCGGAGCGGTCACGATATTAAACTCTCGCTGCACCGTTATCGTGGCCAAAAGAGATAAAGCCGAAGATGTTGTTGCGATATGTAAAAGCTGATAATGATAATAATGATTTTCACGTTGTTTGTGGTGCGTTTGGCAAATGAATGAGACTCCAAACGAGAGGAGGTGGAGAGACTGGGGCCATGTCAGGTGTGTGTGTGTGTGTGTGTGTGTTGGAGGTGGACGACAAAGTGGAATTGATTTCACAGATGCTGCATTATTTACATGTGTGTGTATTATTAACATGATTTAATTGTTTCAGGCATCACGGTCATGGTCAG
The DNA here is from genome assembly GCF_902150065.1 of Myripristis murdjan. Taxonomy (NCBI): domain Eukaryota; kingdom Metazoa; phylum Chordata; class Actinopteri; order Holocentriformes; family Holocentridae; genus Myripristis; species Myripristis murdjan. The sequence continues at coordinate 4,186,074 of NC_043990.1, forward strand.
GCCTGGTTCACTGGGATTAGAGCCGTAATCTCAGCACCGTGTGTTTTCTAAAAAGGCACCAGGTGAACTTTGATCTCCTGTGTCTCCGCCCACAGGAAGTGATCGATCACCGATTCCTCTCCTGAACCGGCGGTGGCTTTTTTTTTTTTTTTTTTTAAACTCGTCTCAGAGCGCCACCAGCTGGACGAGGCTGAGATGAACTGAGGAGACTTGAGTGGAGATTTTCTGCAAGTTAGAACAAAATGGGAAACGCACAAAGACAAGTGTGTGGGGAGGAGATTCACACACACACCGACTGAACGAGGGGAATGTGTCGCTGGTGAAAAAGACTTCATCCAAAAAAAAAAAGGAGGAAAAACACACAAACAGAAATGTGTCGGTCACGTTTAGGATGAAATGTTTTTTTTTTTTTTTTTAAGTGCACAAACATCCAGTGTAAGGATTTTTCTAGAGAGCAGATTTTCCTTTTCTTTCGTTTCTTTCAAGCAAATGAAGTGAAAGGATGGACATTTTAATTGACATTTTTATTCATCCTAATGAGATCAGTTTGGTTTCACCGACTTCTGTCATCTCCAATCCTAAATTTTTCTCAGACGGCGTTCTAAAGGACAGAATCCTCCTCCATGGGCGTCTGTGGATTTTGTGTTTTTTTTTTTGTCATGAAAAAGATGCAGAACCTGTTTTTACAGAGCAGAGAAATCTGCACTCCCCAACACAGGATCTCCTTTCTCCTTTGTCTTTTTTTTTTTTTTTTGGTGTAAATCATCAGACCCACATCACAGACGTGAGCCAACCGTGTGCATTTCACTGACCTCACCTTATAGGATTCCTGGCAATCGAAGTTTCACATTTTACATTTCAAACGGCCGATGTGCCAAAGTCGCCCGGCTGCAGCGTTTTGAGCTTTCAGCTTTGAGCTTTGAGCTTCTCGGCGCCGGTGGAAAATGCGTAAAATAAGAGTCAGCAGAGCAGCTAAGGGTTAATTTGTTCCAGAAAATAGGGATCGACTTCACTGTCTGTTCCCCCCTTATTGCCTCGGCTGACATTGACCTATTTACAGCGACACAGTGCAGCAGCGGCGGCGGCAGCAGAGCGCGGCGGCCTCGTGCCCAAACCCAGCTCCTCTCCATCGCCGCCGATTTCGACGGCAAAGCTTTGAGACAAAACCGTCTTCAAAGTCACTTTGAGCAGGAAACGGGGCGGCGAGTTTAAACGTGAACAGAGACGAACACGCGTGTCGACATGCACTCTCGGGTTATTCACCCCGTGCGGGCCGCTGGCTGCAGAGTAAACGCAGAGCCTGGGATTAGAGGAAATCCGGTTGAGGTGCGTTGATTTCTCCTGGAGAAACCCGACCACCGGGCCGTGTCGACCTGCCACAGCCCACACTCACCAGACACTCTCATTTTTTTTTTTTTTTTACTGGACTGTGCTTTTCACATTTTCTGAGCCTGCATGTTAACCTGATTTCCTGCCTTAACCCGGTTCCTCACACCACACTGATGTCTGGTGTGTGCATGTTAACGCAGTGAATGGCACTTTTTTAAAGGATAGGTTGATGTTTTTTTTTTTTTTTTTTTTTTTTTTTTTTAAATCTATTCCCTTTATTCCAGCCGCCGGCGATGTTGAGCAGCGGAGGTCGCGTTTTCGCCTTGATCCACAACTTCAGCTCAGCTCAAATCCACGGAGCAAAACTCGTCATTCATCTCTTTTTTAAAATTTTTTTTTAATGCTCATTTTTTGGCATTTCTGCTTCATGTGATAGCGACAGGAGAGAGAGAGAGAGAGACAGGAAAGGCAGGCGAAAAAAGGGGATAATGTCAGACTTAATACTGAAGTACGCGCTCTACCAGGTGCACACTCATCATCTCATCTTTCAGTGTGGAAACCCACCGGATTAACTTCTAACAAACAGGGAATTTAGCAACAGGGACTATAAACTATTAGGGTTTTGTATAGTATTGTATTTTTAAAATGATTTTTCAATTGATTCTTGTACTACTCAATCAGTTTAATGTAAAGATGTTGCTATAATATGGAACTAGACGACCTGAGGAATCCGCTGGCACCAAACATTTCACATCGCTCCAAAGTTTGGCTAAATTTTGTTGATTGAAAACCCGGCATGTCTGTTTCCAGTGGCGTCCCTTGACCTATGACCTCCAGCTGTGTGAATGAAAATGGGTTCTCTCCCCTTTGCAGACACGCCCACCTTCTGCTAATCCCATGCAGTTTGGGCCCCAAAGCCTGCAGTCCACATGTGTTCTTGTGGCCTGTTGTAAAATGGTGTGTGTGTGCAGACTGGGGCCTAAACAGTCTTGGAGCTGCATCAGTTGGCTTTGACTGGAAAGCTGAGGCTCTTGTGGATTCAATGAGCCACATTTGATTCCTGTGTGATGATGTTGGCCCCCATAGCAGCCATTTCACTGCAGGCAGAGACTTTTGTCAAACTGGACGTCGCTGGAGAAAATGACCTCTAGTGACCTCGAGGAGAATCACAGCCTCAGCAAACTTTACAGACACAAACTAGAGGAGGATTCAAAAAACAATAACCTAACCTTTAGGAGTGTTGATTACAGGTAATGGTGTATGAGGTGTTTTAAGCGGGAAAGTTTACTGAAATGACTGATTTAAAAAAAAAAAAAAAGTCAGAATCAAACCTGTTTTTACGATTTTATTTAATTTTTTTGCTTGCAGACAAAAAACAACAAAAAAAAAGATATCCATGAAAGTCCAGATATAATAAATAAATTAACTACTAAAAACTGTTGGCTATTAAAGCAATTTGAGAATGGCAGAAAGTCTTACTTTTGCAAAAAATTACAGAGCTCATATAACAGATCATCACGTGTCGCCGCTTTTCTGAAATCATCGAAAAAAAAAAAAAAAAACCCAAAAATGAAACAGAGGTTGATTTTTCCAGTTCAGCGCCACTCTACTCGCCTGATTGTTCTTTGATGTTTATGATTGCATATCGAGTCCAGAAGAGCCGAGCATAGTCCTAACATGGTACAGTAAACACAGGAGGAGAGAGAGAGAGAGAGAGAGAGAGAGAGCGGAGGAAAGAAGAAACGAAGAAAAAAAAAGAAAAAAGCCTTTATCTTCTTCTTTTTTTTTCCCGCATAAGAAAAGTTAAAAGGTTCCCATGGGAACCGAGCCAAGTGCTTGTGGTTTCTTGTCCCTAAAATATTGTTATTTTTATTTTTTTGTGGAACACCTGAAAGATATTGTTTACTAGTACACCCGTATTTGAGGAAAAAAAACGCACTAATAACTACGCCTTTTTTTTTTTCTTTAAAGTGATTCACTTTTACTTTGGTGGCGAGGGAACGAAAGAAAGAAAAAAAACGCCATCTGAAAGACATAATTATTACTGTGTGTGTGTGTGCTGACCCACTTTTCATGCATACAGTATTCTGTAGAAAAAAAGAAAACTGTCGTGAGAGTAAATGTCACAATCTTTCCAACTCTGTAGCTTAACTGACTGAGGTAAAGTTGCCTATTTTTCCTGAAGTAGAGCACGCATGCCTTGTTTTTTTTTGTTTGTTTTTTTGTGTATTTTTTTTTTTTTTATTTGGAAAGGACATAAAACACAGGGTTTGGGGTTCGACTCCCTCTCCAGTCCATCGACGGTCACCCAGTCACAACAACACGGTCAGCGTTCACTTAGTCTTTTTTTTTTTTTTTTTTTTTTTTTTTGCAAGACTGGAAGTTAAAGGGAAAGTTCGCACATTTTGAAAAAAATATTATTTCCCCCTCCTCGTGTTGTGATGTAGGACAGTAGTGGTGCTATCTTCCTCCTCCTCATCGTCACAGAGCGCTGGGTCCTGACTGGATCCTCCAAATGCTAAATGCTGACCTCCTTCCCCCCGGCTAACATTCTTAAAAATGGCCGCTTTAATCCTCTGAAACTGTTACATAAACAAAGTCTCAGTTTGATGATGTGTAGCAGAGTTTTTGCAGACCGAAATGATTTAAAAAAAAAAAAAAAAAAAAAAAAGTTGACTATTTTTCGGAAGGAAAAAAAAAATCAACAGAGGAACTATTTTCTTGGGGGGACTCAGTTCCCTGTTCTGCTCCTCAGACTCTACGGTGGCTGGCAGGTGCCTTAAAGGTTCCTGATTCCCGCGATGCAGAAAACACGGGAATCATGAAATCATCATGGCATCAACTGCAAAAGCTGGAATGTTAGGGAATTTGCCAAAACGTGGATGCAATTTATAAAAATCAGGGTTTTCTCGACCATTATCAGATTTTTTTTTTCCCCAGCGCCCTACGCCGAATGAACCATGAACCTGAGGAACCACCTACGATCCAAATCTGACATTAAAAACCGAGAGCGGCAGCGTGTTGGCAAGAAGAAATGATCACTTTCAGCAGCGCAGCCACATGGACACATTTATGACAGCGCTTTCTTAGATTAACAGAAGTGTAATGTTATTATTTTCTTACTGAATTGTTGAAACTATTCATCCACATGATTAGACACCTTCTGATGACCAAATGTCCTTGAATTTAAAAAAAAAAACACAGAATTCAGAAAAATCAAAACAAAACAGAATTTTGGAAAAAAAAAATGAAAACAGATTTCATGCGACAGAAGCAAGTGGAGGAAAAGAGGAAAGTCAGATATCTTTTAGTACTTAAAGTTGTTATTTCTGCCCTCCAACATGTGTTCATGTGTTTGGAGGAAAACAACAACAACAACAAAAAACTACAGTAAACAATCTGCTCCTGTCTCTGCTGCGGCTCCTCTGGCGCGGAGTGATACCGAAAGTGCAGAAGTTACCGGATCTTTGTGGATGTTGATAACAAGAAAAAATAATTTTAAACAGTCATTTAAGTAAAAATATGAGCCGTGAGCACTTGGCTGTTTTGCTTTTGGAAAGTAACACCTGTAAAGTTAAAGTTAAACCTCCTTTGAGTGGATTAAGGCGGTTAGTTGTAACAATGTTAGCCGGGGGGAAGTTCATCTCAATGGCGGGAGGCTAACGGTTAGCATGTGGAGCTCCCAGCCAGGATCCAGCCCTCAGGACCAGAGACAAGAGGACAGCAGCACCACTACCGTCCCAGTAAGAGCTGGGAGGCCCGGGGAAAAAACATGACACTTTTCAAAACAGGTGAACTGGCACTTTAAGGAAAAGTCCTCCCCTGGATACGGTGACACGTTTATACTGAAATTATCAGATCGATTAGTTTATTTATCACGTAAAAAACACCAGATTCAGTCGGTCTATTTTCTCTCTATTCATATCTTTGTAAAACTAATATTTTGGTTTTTTTTTTGGCTGCTGGTCAGACTGAGGAAGACATTTGATGACATCACGTTGGACTGTTTTTCACACGTTAAACACCAAACAATCAATCCACAAATTGAAAATGTGATCAATCAACGATGAAAATCATTAGTCGCATCCCTAATTTCACTCAACGGCCCCGGCAACTCGTTTTTTCCAGCACTGGAGTCTCCCGATGTGACATTAAATTATTAAAAGTCGCTTCACCTCAGCCTCGTCTGCCTCGACACGATTTCCTTCGTTTCCCATAATGCCCGGAGAACAAAATGGACCCATGAATGTAAAACACTGGCAGCCGTCTCTTAACAGTGTTTTACTGTTTTTAAGGTGGATTTTTCCTTCAAGCAGTGGAGGCATTCTGCTGTTTTTATCAAATTGTCTCCATTAACTCCCATTTAAACTTCAGGTGGTGTGAGCCATAATTAGAAATACTCGATATGGTTAAAAAAAAAACTTGTGTGCTGTTGTGACTGGGTGGCTGAGCGGTCGGACTGTTTGTTATATTTTTTTCTGTAAATGTCGGTTTACAGGTGAAGTCACACACTGAACTGATGTTGTTGAAACTGAATGGACCCAAACGCCTGCAAACATAGAAATCATCACCATGTCAAACAACCAATAATAGCGAAATAGTACAATGACTTTAGTCCCCTTTATATTTTGTCGGGACTTAACAAATCACTTGAGGAAAAAAAAAAAAAAAAACCTAAGGTAAAAACGCTGAACTGGATTTTCTCCAGCACTGATTTTTTCTTTTTGTGATTTAAAAACAAAATCCTATAAACAGAATGGCACTGACTTAAAGTAGTCTATTCACAAAACAAACCCCTCCCAAACAAAAAAAAAAAAAAAACAGGGTAGTTTTTAAAACCATTTCTCTGAAACCAAAATGCTTTCGACAGTCGGTTTGGGTTTGGATCAGATCCCCTCGAGGGAAAAGGACAGATGGTTCGTCCGTCGTTTTGAAAAAGTTGTTGAACCTACGAGAAAAACGCTGCGAGGTCTCACCTCTTAGAAATGTACTGGGTTGTTTTTTTGTTTTTTTCTTTGTACAAAGTGTCAAGGTTTACCGTAAAACATCAATTCTGTAAGAAAAACGCAAAAGGCCGAAATAAAAGCCCTGTTGTTTTCACCAAAAAGCGTTCTTTTTTTCTTTTTGTTTTTTTTTTTGTTTTTTTTTAACAGGAGCGGAGCTGGAACTTACATCACTGACTCTCCCGTGCTGATGCTGTTTGGCGAAAGGCGTCGTCGTCGTCCTGCGTTTCAGTCTGTTGTCTCTGGTTGGTCCCCACAGTTTAGCCAAAAACAAACAAACAAACAAACAAAAACAAAATCCTGTTTCTTTGTCGTTTTTTTTTTTTTTTCCCTCTCTGTCTCCATATACCAGTGGTTCTCAAACTGCGTCAGGACCCAGAGGTCGCGACCCCGACACGCGGTGCCATCACGGCGTGACGCGGTCTGAACCGTCCGGCTGTCCGGCGGCGGCCCTGACGGAGCCTGCGGCGACCCGCCTCTGGGTCCCGACCCGCCAGCTGAGAAACACTGACATACTTTGTCCTTCATGTCCTCTCCACGGTGGGGGAAGCAACGATTTAAACTCTGGGGAAGGAGAGAAGAGAGGAGAGGAAGAAACAGATCAAATTACAAGAACAACAGCCAGATCTTCAAAAGAAAAAAAACAACAACAGAGAAACAGCAGGACGTGGATCCAATCTCTCTCTCTCTCTCTCTCTCTCTCTCTTTCTCTCTCTCTCTCGCTCTCTCTCTGTCTCTCTCTCTGTCTCTCTCTCTCTGTCTCTCTCATAGATCTATTTATTTCAGTTTCACACACTCAGATGTAAATGTTTTGATCTGCATCGCTTCTAAATAATGTATTCTTGAATCACAAGGATCAACTCATGAGAAAAAGAAAAGGAAAGAAGTATTAGTTTTGGATCAACAGTGAAAACAGCTCAGTGTGTGTATGATGTGGATATACAGGGAGTGGACAAAAATGTTAGATTAGATTAGATTAGATTAGATTAGATTAGGATATACTTTACTGACAGGAGAAGTGAAATTGCGTCTCAAGCTACACAGACGGGTTTACACCAGCGGCAACTCGACACCAAATAAAAAAGTCAACAAATATTGTGGGTGTTGCATTTAAGTGTCCGTCACCTCCCAGTTACAGATCTTTTTTTTTTTTTTTTTTTTTTTTTTTTTAACAGCGGCTTTATCGATGCTGGGACAAAGTCGTTCCAGTGAGAATGTCCTTCATGAAACACCAAGCTCAAAAAAAATTAAGGGAACACTAAACATCACACACTGGATCTTGATGAACGAATTATTCAAGCTGTAAATCTTTATATTGTATAACTCAACGTAATGATGGTCAGTGGAAGCCAAAATCACACTGACAATCAAAGTAAAAAACTGAAATCACAGGCTGATCCAACGTGAATTAGCGGTGGGCTCCTCCCAGACGTGGACCAGGGCATCAGGGAGCTCCTGGTCCGTCTGTCAGGTGCACCGATACTGAACGTCCCATAGGGGCTCAGCTGGATTTAGGTCGAGGGAATGTGAGGGCCGGTCAATGCCTTCGTTACCCGGGAACAGCCTGCACCCTCTGGCCACGTGAGGCGGGGCGCTGTCCCGCACCAGGAGGAGCCCGGGGCCCGGAGGAGGCTCTGAGGCTTTCATCCCGGGGCCGAACAGGACATGGAGGTCTGTGTGACCCTCCTCAGGCGTTCACTGACCCACGATCGTACTGGACTCAAGCTGGACGCTGTTACAGGCAGGATAACGTTCACCTTCACGTGTGAACCTGCTCTCATCTGTTAAGAGGACGAGGCGCCGGCGGCCGACCTGCCGACTCTGGTGTTCTCTGGTGAGCTCCGGTCGAGCTGCACGGCGCTGGGCTGTGAGCACTGGTCCCAGGAGAGGAGGCCGGGCCCTCAACGCCACCTTTAGGGAGTCTGTTTCTGACAGTCTGGTCAGAAAGAGGCACACCACACTGCAAAAACGCAAAATCTTACCAAGATTATTTGTCTTATTTCAAGTCAAAAATGTCTTATTTCTAGTCAAAATATCTCATTACACTTAAAATAAGACATGATCACCTCAGAAGTAAATTGTTTTTAGACAATTTTCACTCGTTTCAAGTGAAAATTCACTTGAAACAAGTGAAAATTTGCTTGTTTCATTGGCAAAATTTGCCAGTGGAAAAAGTGAAAATTCACTTGAAATAAGTGAAAATTAGCTAGAAACAAGAAACAAATTTTGCCAATGAAACAAGCAAATTTTCACTTGAAACAAGAGACAATTGTCTAAAAACAAGTTACTTCTGAGGTGATCATGTCTTATTTTAAGTGTAATGAGATATTTTGACTAGTAATAAGACATTTTTGACTTGAAATAAGTCAAATAATCTTGGTAAGATTTTGAGTTTTTGCAGTGCAGTGGCCTGCTGGAGGTCTCTGAGCAGGGAGGGACAGGAGGAGCCCTGCACAAAGGAGCAGACACCGGTCCTGCCGCTGGGTTGGTGGCCCTCGACGGCCCTGTCCTCGTGTAACGGCCCGCCTCCTCGTAGCTCCTCCATGCTCTTGGCACTGTGCTGGGAGACACAGAAAACCTTACGGCCGCGCATGGTTATGCTGGACCACCTGTGTGACCTGACTGGGCTGCAGGTATCGCCTCACGCTACAAGTACTGACAAGGATACCAGCAAACTAGAGAGGAGTCAGTGAGGAGGGACGAGGAGAGCGCGGCCGTCTGTGGCCTCCTCCTCCTCCTCCTCGTCGTCTTGCTGTCGCCTCTCCACCTGCTGTCACCTCCATTTGCACCGAAGGAGGAGAAACTGATTCACTCTCTCTGTCTTGTGTTGCCTAAATGGACAGACTGATATCGCTGAAGTTTAACTGACTTGGTGTTATACTGTGATGATTAAGTGTTCCCTTCATTTTTTTTTTTTTTTTTTTTTAAATGTGATGCATGTGTTATGTAATGCTGTAAACAACATAAAAAATGTGTTGTTGTTTTTGTTTTTGCTTTTTTAAACCGTTTAAACTGGACTTCCTTCTCTCACGCAGGATAATAGAGGATGACTGCTACATTTATGCAATAATACTCATAAATATTAACCGTCTTGTCAGCATAAGCAGCTCAAAAATAAACCCGCCATATGCAATCCAAACTTGATATAAATGTAAATTGGTTGAAGGTGAACGTTAAGCATAAAAAATGCGCGAGTGTTAGAGACAGATGACATGTTTGGTCCGGCCCTCCACCTCGGTTCGGGAGAAATAATTCGGCTGCTAACATTTCTGAGGGTGTTCATAAATATTTACCATCCCGCCGGCATAAACAGCCGCAGATGCGAAAACTGTAGACGTCAGCTTCACCTGCCCCGCGTCAGATTCTGTTCTCCTCCATTTCAAAATTATTCATACGTTTAGACAAGAAAATAACAGTGTAATGTCGGGGAGAACAGGAATCTCCATCAGCGGGGAACAGAGCCGCAGTCGACTTGTCACTGCAAATTATTAAACACACTCCCCTTGTTAACGGCTTACGCAGTTTACACCTCAACGTTTTCTTTCCCCCCTTTATCTGGGGGAAGTTTGACGTGTGTGTGTGTGTGTGTGTGTTTTCTTTTCATTACCAAAATATTCACACACACGACTGACTCAGTTGGACCAGGATGGAGAAAAGCAAAATGTAAGACTTTATAAAAACGTCTTTAGTGCCACCAGGAGCTGGATTTAAGACCGATGTGAGAAAAATCAAAAGAGAGCAAAAGAAAGACAACAAAAGCCACTTCAGACGTCAAAAAGACACAACGGTGCAAAGTTATTTTTTAAGGAAACTGCAGTTTTAATGTTGATTGTGAGTTTGAGATTATTTTGAGGTGGTTTAACAGATTCGGCTCCTGCAGCTGACTTCTGTTGGGTTTTTTTTAAACAGCAATATGACAGTAAAACAAGCCCCATTCTTTTGAAAATGCACTGAGAATATATTGCAACAAATGGAATGGAAAAACACAAAGTTTTTCTATCCGTTTGTTGCAATCTAAGACATTAACTTTTGAATTTCCCATCAAATCACCATCGGCCCACACCGTGATCTGCACGAGCTGAACAGATAAAACTTAACGTAAGAAAACAGTCCATCAGAGGTGAGAGCAGATAATGTGGGATTCTCTGTGGGCGTGTGCATTACCGTCTCTTAATCTCTGCATTTTTTTTTTTTTAAACTTAGTCTGTATTTGTATTTCAATCATTCTGATTTATGCTAGAGCAGTTCAAAGGCAGTGCATGGTGAAGTGTAAAGGGAACGTGCATCATGTGAGTTATTTTGTGAGCTTCATGCAGCTGCAGATTTCTCTTTTTGAGACAATAATGAAGGCAAAACATCGGTACTGCCTTATAAGAAGACTAACCCCTATAGTAAGCCTGCATCAGTGTTTGTCATCCTGTTTGTTAATGATTTACAAAGTGTTTACAACCTAGTTAATAAACTCATTAAAAATATTCACTAACCCTATAGAGTAGCCACATGCTCAAGAGGTGCAGTTTGATGTTTTAATGTTTTTTTTTTTTTTTTTAAAGTGTGGGAGTTGCGTCTCTTGGCCAGGGCCCACTTGTTTAAGAGATGTCGTTTCCAGTGTGGTTATATCCTGGTTAAACACATGTTAACTTAAAACAATATATATACACTACTCACAAAAAGTTAGGGATATTTGGCTTTTGGGTGAAATTTATGGAAAATGTAAAATGTTCACGCTACAGTGATATTATATCATGAAAGTAGGGCATTTAAGTAGAAGCATACACTGGTGATTTCCTCATCTCAAACAATTTCTTGAAACAAAAGCCAACAACAGTGGTGGATATACCACAACAAAAAATGTCAGTGTCAATAACTTGTCATGTGCCCTTGAGCATCAATTACAGCTTGACAACGACGTCTCATGCTGTTCACAAGTCGACTTATTGTCTGCTGAGGCATGGCATCCCACTCTTCTTGAAGGGCGGCCCTCAGGACATTGAGGTTCTAGGGTACAGAGCTCCGAGCCTCTACACGGCCACTCAGCTGATCCCATAGGTTTTCTATGGGATTCAGGTCTGGAGAAAGTGCAGGCCACTCCATCTGAGGTACCCCAGTCTCCAGCAGCCGTTCCCTAATGATACGACCTCGATGAGCTGGAGCATCAAACACCTGATGTGAATTTTGCCGTTAAGCTCCTTGTTAGAGAACAGCAACTTGTGCAAAAAGTACTGAAACATTGAACAGTTGGACATGTGCATTCAAAAGTTTACAGAAGGTCACATTAAGTTCACCTGTAAAGGTTAGAATGCATTTTAGGTTCATCCTGAAATTTCACCCGAAAGCCGAATATCCCTAACTTTTTGTGAGTAGTGTATGTGTATAGTAAATATATATTTAAAAAATACTGATTAAACAAAAAATTTAATTAAAATTAAAAAATTAAATTACAGCTGATGACAAAACTGATTTTAGTGCACATTTGTTGCCATTTAAGCCCCGGGAGGATGTTTGTGTTTATATGTTTGGACTGAAATCAAACCACAAACTTTTCTTTGCTTTTCTTGCGACTTCAGCTGCAGACTCTGTTTTGCTCATGTTTGATCGTCCACACAGAGAAAGGTCTGGATTTTTTTTTTTTTTTTTTTTTTTTTGAGGCCTCATGTTCAGCTGTTGAGTTTATTGTCACCACAGCCACACCCTGAAACACTCCTCGTCATTTTACCGGGTGGAAAGTTGTTTTAGTGAAGCGGGAAGTAAAACACCCACCTAGCTGCTCATGTCTGCTCCTCTGCCTGAGGCTGTGATTGGCCGTCACCTTGAGGCTCCTCCTCTATCACCTCTTCCTCCTCCTCCACCTCGTCGTCGACCTTCTCCTCCTCCTCCTCTTCCTCCTCCTCCTCCTCTTCCTCGATGTGGTCGTCGTCGGTCGCCTCCTCGCCCTGCTCTTTCACCTCCATCTCGCCCTCGCTGTCCGCGTGCTCCGCCTCCGCCTCCTCGGCCTCCTCGTCCTCCTCGTCTCCTTCGGCCTCCTCGTCGCTGAACGGCTCGCGGCCCTCCTCCACCCTCCTGGCGGTCTCGGCGAACCAGTCCCTCACCTGCTCGTAGCTCATGCTGGACTTGGCCACCAGCTCGTCCAGGTCCTTCTCGCTCAAGGCTCTGTGCTTGAGGTAGTGCTCCTTCAGGAACTCCTTGCCCGTCTTCACCTGCACACAGGAGGAGGAGGAGGAGGAGGAGGAGGAAGAGTTTACCGATTTAAACCGACACAGAATATCAGATTATTCCATAAAAACACAGAGAGGGAGAAGACGCTAAAGCTCGTCTCCTTTTTAAATAAACATCCTGTGCAGAATACAGTCGGTGTACCTGAGGGGCATCCAAGGCACACCGTTCGATTGATTATAAATATTTTAAAAGCCTTAATTATTACACAGCTAAGTACAATTTAAAAATCCTGGCTGCTGACTAACACACATCAGCTGCAGGAGCTTTCATCAGGAGACAGGCCAGGCTGCAGAACACACACCTGATTTTGTCTGTCCGTGTCCTGGACGATTAAATTAAAAGTCGCTGGAGTTGTACTTAAATTCTGCGAGGGTTTTTATTGGGTTTGGAGTTATGATGGTAAATTTTGCCACAAAAGCACGTGCACTGTCCAGGTGGCTCCACTGATGCGTAAAGAAGATTTAGGGTTACTTTCTGATTTACTTTATGATGTTAGTTCAGATGTTATGATGATCGTTAAGTGTCAAAAAATAATTACAAAAAGAAAAAAAAAAAAAAAAAGCTAAATCAGAAGTTAACAGAGCCCAAGTGATGCCTTTAATTTGCTTGACCATAAAAAAGTAATTTTATAATGATAAATTATTATAGATTTTTTTTTTTTTTTTCATTTTACAGTGATAAATTTATCAGGATTTTGCAATGAACGGAGAAAAATAAGCAAACTTCAGTAACTAAATAATAAAGATGGAATCAGACAGTGTTTGACCACTGTGACAAACTTATTATCAAAGTTATAATCTATATATTTATTATTATTTTATTATTGTATTTTCTATTTATTTTATTTTTTCAATCAACTAATCAAACGACAGACTGTCTCAGCATTGAACTATTATCCAGTGAGGAGTTCTGGGGTTTGTTTCATTTGGTACGAGGTGTTTTCAGATGGTCACGTTGTATTTTAAAGAGAATCACTCTGATCTGAGCTAAATCCACTGCACGTTGTTCCCTTGTTGTGCTGCAGCTGAGCTGTAAATATGAAAGCTGCTGAGTGTGGACCCGCCCAGCAGTGTGTGGTGGCAAACACACACTCAGATGCAGACCTTCACGGCGGCGGCGCCCCCCTGTGGCGAGCGCCTGCAGGGGTAGGGCCGGCGCGTCCTCCTGGACCAGCCACGGAAACGCTTCCTCGACTTCTTCTGGCTCTTGGCTCCGCCGTTCAGCGCCTCGTCCACCTGAAACGGCAGAAACACAAGAATACGCCTTCAGACGGCTTCTTTCTGTTTCAGCCCCCCACAGGGAAGCACTTACAGGGTCTATGCAGGGATCTTGAAGTTAATTTTTATACCTTTTTAAGACTTTTTCAAGACCTTCTCAATATTTTTTAATACCTCACCGCCACTTCAAGCTGTAACCATTTACATCAGTGATATTTTTAACTCAACAGTTTTAGTTTGATACAACAGAGATACAACAGAGCGTACTTTGTGCTTCTGAATTTCCACCCGCCCGCCCGCCTGCTCTGGCGCTCTCAGAGACAATTTACCAACGCACCCACAATAGCCTCATTTTTTATGTACCTGTTCTTCTTTGTTTTTTAATAAAAATGAATAAATTCACCCACTTTTACGATGTTTTTGGGACTCAAACTCTTGGACAGCTAATTCAGAAAAAATACTTTCAAAATTTAAGGCTTTATAAAGTCGTGATGAGACTTTTTAATACTTTTTAAGGGTCTTAATTTTCCCAAAATTGATTTATCACCTTTTAATACTTTTCAAGACCCCGCGGATGCCCTGTTACAGCCTGTTACAGTAACACACAAGTGCTGCCTAACACAGTGCTCTCCATTAAAAATGCTAACAAAAGTGAAAAGTTGGTGTTTTCCATTATGTTGTAGTGTGTTAGAAACATGCAACACATAGATGGTAACTAAAATAAAAAGTAACTAAAATAAAAAAAAAAAGGTCTATACATAGAAACTCTGTCTCAGAGCTGAGGGATGATACTGAGTCAAAACATGGATATTTATCAGCCTCTGCGTTATTTTATGTTTTGTGTGAAAATGCAGCAAAGTGAGAGCACCTTTCCGCTCTGGTAGAGGTAGTACCACTTCAGGTTGCTGTTCTTGCAGGCGTAGCGAGTGTCTCCGAACCAGTTGACGATGTAGCTGCGCGGCAGGCCGCTCTCCTCCGCCATCTTGTCGTACTCCTCGGACGTGGGCCACTGCGTGCGCACGAAGGCCATCTTCAGAATGTGGAGCTGTTCCGGCGTCTTCTTCAACATCTTCCTGCTGGAAGGGGGCGTGGTCTGCCGCTCCTGCGTCGACGAGGAAGGCGTGGCGGCTGCTTTTGCCTTGTCCGCCTCCCCCTCGGCGTCGCCGTCTTTAGGGTCTGCGGCCGGAGGCAGTTTCCGCCTCTCGGTGAACCAGGCGTCCACCTCCCGCCGCGTCAGCTTGGTCTCCGCCCGCAGCCGGCTCAGCTCCTCGTCCGAGGGCGTGTCGGATTTCTGGAAGCTGGCCTCCAGGACGAGCAGCTGCTCCGGAGTCTTTTCCTTGAACTTCTGCGGCGTGAAGTCGGGGAAGGCGTGGCGGAATTTGACCCGCGGGTCGCTGGAGGAGGACGCCGACCCCGGGGCGTTGGCCGACGTCGGGGACGAGTCGCTGGCGTCGTCACTGGAGTCGATGATGATGGTCGTGTTGTTGTTGCCGCTGCTGCTGCTGCTGCTGTTGCTGCAGTTGCTGCTGCTGTTCTTCCCTCCGGCGCCCCCCGACGGCACCGCTCCGGCGGGCAGCGCCTCGCTCAGCACGACTCCGTGGTGATCCTTGGAGTTCCTCTGGTTGTAGCGCGTGTCGCTGAACCACTTCTTTATTGCTCGTTTGGTGAGGTTGGTGACCCGCATCAGCCGCGATATCTCCGCCTCCGTGGCGAACTGCCTCCGGCTGTAGCTCGCCTTCAGCTCCGCCAGCTGCTCCTTGGACTTCTTGGGTTTGGTGCCCAGAGCGTCGGGGCTGAGCGGGTTGCTGGTCGAGGACGCCGACATCTGGCTCTTTGATTCAGACGCCGACGGTTCGGCCGCTTTGGGCTGGCTGCTCGGCACGCCGGCCACCGTGAGCGTGATGGGCGAGGCGACCGGCACGGTGCCGCCGTTCCCGGCGACCTGGGTGAGGACGAGGCCCGGCTGGCTGACGATCTGGCAGGTCTGGAAGATGGACTGCAGGCCGTTGGTGGCGGCGGCGATGTTGGCAGGGATGACGGTAATGGTCTGGGGGACGGTCTGCACCGTGCCGTTAAACTTCTTCCTCCTCGCCTCTTCCACCTGCGACCGAGCAGAAAAAACAAAACAGTGAAATAATAAACTGTAATATTGCTGTGAAAACATAAGATATGAGGGATTTCCTCCTCCTGATGAAGCTGGAAGACAATTTAATAAACAGTGAGAGGCTGAGCAGCTTTATAAAGACTGATAAATGTATATCTATATCAATGGACCTTTGTTTTTGTACATATCAAAAAAGTGTTTACAACCAGCAACAGCAATCATTTCTATAACACTTTCAAAATAAAGTTTCAGAGCACCTTAACAACGAAGCAAAAAGGCAGTTTAAGAAAATGGAAATGATGCAACAACAAAAAGGAGGTCGCACACGTTTACTGATCCTTCCATGAGAGGAGACTAACTTTCAGGAGGTGATTTGAGTTTATTCTGCTTATTTCAAACCTCGGGATCTGATTTTGTACCACATTTTTTCTTTAACAAAAAACCATACCTGTAACTTTGAATGTTCGACCTGTTCATCATGTAGGGACCTTAAGATTTCACAGCATATGATCAAAATGTGAATTTATGGTTGAATCAGCCACCTTATAATGTTCTGCTTCGATTTCAAGTCATCACAACACAACACACAGGTCAACAGAGGATTTACCTACGTAGGAAGTTAAATTCCTTCAGTGTTAGCAGGAGGGTTCAGTGCTTTTCCTTTATATGTTGGCATAACGGCTTGTGTGTTAAAGATAAAAATCGTTTGAGCAATATTGTGAAGGTGTGCTCAAAGATAATCGGGGTGCAGCAGGAGGACTTGTGTTCCCTTTGGGACGAGCGGGTGGTTAAAAAGGCAAAGGCGATCATGGAAGAGCATGACCACCTTCTGTCTGCTGAGTTCCAGCTTATGCCCTCAGGACGTCGTCTCAAAGCCCCACCTAGGAGAACAAATCGTCTCTCAAGATCTTCTATCCCCTTCTGCTATAAGACTTTCACTGCAAAAACTCAAAATCTTACCAAGATTATTTGTCTTATTTTAAGTTAAAAATGTCTTATTCCTAGTCAAAATATCTCAATGCACTTAAAATAAGACATGATCACCTCAGGAGAAACTTGTTTTTAGACAATTGTCTCTTGTTTCAAGTGAAAATTTGCTTGTTTCATTGGCAAAATTTGTTTCTTGTTTCTAGCTAATTTTCACTTATTTCAAGTGAATTTTCACTTTTTCCACTGGCAAATTTTGCCAATGAAACAAGTGAATTTTCACTTGAAACAAGTGAAAATTGTCTAAAAACAAGTTACTTCTGAGGTGATCATGTCTTATTTTAAGTGTAATGAGATATTTTGACTAGAAATAAGACATTTTTGACTTGAAATAAGACAAATAATCTTGGTAAGATTTTGAGTTTTTGCAGTGTTTAAACCTTGACACAAGCCTGTGAGAATGACTTTTCGTACTGACTGATCACTTAACACTGATTGTGCCTATTTATTTATTGTTTATTTATTACTGATTGATTTTATGGCTTACCATACTCATTTCTTTCCTTCTATTGTCAGAGGCTGCTGTGTAGTCTCTGGGGTAGTTACAAGGGGCATCGTTATGCTTGAACTAAGTGTATTACTGTGTGCAGGCACCCACTTGTATGCATGTATGTGTGTATGTGTGTATTATGTATGTGTGGTCTTGGCGGACTGCTGAACTGCATTGCCCTTTGGGATTAATCAAGTTGTCTAAACTAAACAACACACAACAGTGCTGCTGCTTTTAGGAAAACTCATGTGGAGGACTTTATTCCGCTGATGGAAAACTGGAGTGAAGAAAGTGTGAAGGCTCTGAAAGTTCATGTTCATATCGTCGTGGAATGAATGGAAACCAGCGGCTGGAGGAAAGGGAGGAGGAGTGATGTGGCAGCTCTGAAACCCCACTGCTCGCTCTGGGAGGAGAGCAGCAGAAACGTGAAGTTTATACGTTTTGTAGATATTTGGCTCAACGTGCAGAATCACTGGCACGGCCCTTAAAGATTAATTTGATGCATTTCTCCCCCCCACCCAGCAGCAGCTCAGCTCAGAGAGACAGGAGAGGGCAAAGAAATGCTGATGTTGTTCCACACATCCACAGACCTGGAAACAAAAAAAAAAAAAAAAGTGCCTCCATGCAGCTTTTTTTTTTTCCCCGCTCACGCCGACCAGAGAGCATCAGTCAGGTTTGTGTGTGTGAAGGCGATGGTGATGTGACCTTGTGTGAAGCCACGCACCTCCTCGGGCGTCCAGCTGACTCCGTGCTTCAGCCTCTGAGCAGAAAACCAGACTTTGATCTGCTCCTCGCTGAACTTGGTCTGCGACGACAAGCCCATGATCTCCGACACCGAGGGGTACGGGAACCTGCGACACCAAACGACGGGACACAGTTTAGTTCTGTTCTCTGAAATGTACTGCAAACCATTTCACAGGAAAGGGAAAAACAAAATCACCAGGCAGCAGAGGGAATATAAAAAGTGATTACAATTACAGCCACGAGGGAATAGCAGCTCTACTGTTGGTGGGAAGACAAAAAACAAACAAACAAATAAAAAAAAAGTCTTATTTTAACTGAAAGTTCACGTTTGTGTATTTGTGAAGTGACGCTGGGCCATTAAACCGTATTAAAACCCTGCAGTGTCATTTTAAAAAATACATCCATTTCAATGGAAAAATGAGCCCTGAAAGGCTTTTTGCAAATATACGAGTTGCTCTATACACCGTAACTTTGTTAGCGCTCAGGGAGCGTTTCCTTCCAAAACACAATATTCCCTGTTTGACAAAAACAACAGAGCTGTCTGTGAGGAAAACTCTTATTCCTGAACGACCGGTGAGTAAGATTTTTACTGCCCGCAGCCGCATTAAAAAGCAGTAAAAATGCAGTAAAAGTGGGTGATAATGGCTGCTGATGAGTTGTTTTAAATCTTTGATATCTGCAAATCAGTTTCAAGCCTGTCCTCAGTTAAAAAAACAAAAAAACAAAACACTATCACGCTAAACAGAGCTTTAACTGAACGACTGATGTGGCAAAACACTTTGCTCACAACAACAGCAAATGATAAGGTGTTATTATGCTGAATGATTACGGCAAAAAATAAAAACCTTTTTATTTTGGTTGATATTGAGATCAGGATTATTTGATTTTGAGAAGTTTTTTGGGAACTAACGCTTTCATTGTACTTAAAAAACAAACAAACAAACAACAAAAAAAACCTTATCTACAATGGATCTTCTTGGACTTGAAATGTAACTGAACTGAAAAACAAACAAAAAATAAAATCAATAAATATGACCACTTCACTTTGTATTGTGTTAGAGCCCTGCCACCACCCACTGTAAAATATTTATCATACAGATCATCAGTGTAAAGTCTTATTTCAAGTCAAAAATGTCTTATTTCTAGTCAAAATATCTCATTACACTTAAAATAAGACATGATCACCTCAGAAGTAACTTGTTTTTAGACAATTGTCTCTCGTTTCAAGTGAATATTTGCTTGTTTCATTGGCAAAATTTGTTTCTTGTTTCTAGCTAATTTTCACTTATTTCAAGTGAATTTTCACTTTTTCTACTGGCAAATTTTGCCAATGAAACAAGCAAATTTTCACTTGAAACAAGAGACAATGGTCTAAAAACAATTTACTTCTGAGATGATGTCTTATTTTAAGTGTAATGAGATATTTTGACTTGAAATAAGACAAATTATCTTGGTAAGATTTTGAGTTTTTGCAGTGTGTTTTCGTTTCTCCATGTTTTATCTTTTTTTTTTATCTTTTATCTTTTGTATCTTGATTTATTTTGACTTGAAATTATTCTGTTCTTAGTATATCTTATTTTAGCATATTTTACTAATTCTTTACTCTGTGAAGCACTTTGGTCAACCTTTGTTGTTTTTAAATGTGCTGTATAAATAAAGCTTGACTTGACTTGAAGTGCCCAGAGGCTCGCGGCGGCCTGGTACCTGTTGTAGGCGCTGACCAGCAGGACGTTGTTGTCCATGGCGGTGTTGTAGGTGGGGATGCTGCTGACGGGGATGAGGAGCTGCGTCTGCGTCTGCGGGCTGTTCTGCTGGTTCTGCAGCGCCGACAGGACCTGGGCCAGCGTCCCCGGCGGCAGCACGGCGGCGCCGCCCGCGTTGGAGCCGCTCTTGATCTGCAGCACGTTGGGGCTGTTGACCACGATGCTCTGCTGGACGGGCTGCACCGAGATCTGCGTCGGGGTGGAGACGGCCACCAGCCGCGGCGTGGCGGCGGCGGCGGCGTGGACGGGCGCGGGCGACAGCGTTGGCGGCTCCGTGTTGTCGTCGTCCTCGTCGTCGCTCTCCACCTTGATGACGTCGTCGGCCGAGGCGGCGGCGGTCAGTTTGTGCGAGCCGGCGAACTTCTTGGGCTCGGCTTTGCTCTTGATCCTCATGATGGGCGTCTTGCTCAGGGCGATGCCCTTGCGCGACGTGTCCTCGGCCTCTTCGTCCTCCATTTTGACGAAGCTGCCGTCAAAGGTGAGGTCGTTGACCGTCTGCTGGAAGATGGTCTGGTTGTTTCGCTTCACCATCGTCCGTGTGAAGTTATCCTCGCCCGGGTGGTGGCGAGCGTTGTGCTCCAGCAGGGCGTCATACCTACAAGAGAGCGGAGAATCATCCTGTTGTTATCAGGGATGGAGGAGAATCGATACAGCATAGCATCGTGATATTTTGTGTGGCCATACTGTATCGATAGACAGACGCCAAGTATCGATACTGTACACGCCCACCTTCTGCTAATCCCATGCAGTTTGGGCCCCAAAGCCTGCAGTCCACATGTGTTCTTGTGGCCTGTTGTAAAATGGTGTGTGTGTGCAGACTGGGGCCTAAACAGTCTTGGAGCTGCATCAGTTGGCTTTGACTGGAAAGCTGAGACTCTTGTGGATTCAATGAGCCACATTTGATTCCTGTGTGATGATGTTGGCCCCCATAGCAGCCATTTCACTGCAGGCAGAGACTTTTGTCCAACTGGACGTCGCTGGAGAAAATGACCTCTAGTGACCTCTAGGAGAATCACAGCCTCAGCAAACTTCACAGACACAAACTAGAGAGCGAGGCC
Organism: Myripristis murdjan; assembly: GCF_902150065.1. Lineage (NCBI taxonomy): Eukaryota > Metazoa > Chordata > Actinopteri > Holocentriformes > Holocentridae > Myripristis > Myripristis murdjan. The sequence continues at coordinate 4,206,985 of NC_043990.1, forward strand.
GTTCATTGGCACCAAAGTATGATGGTGATGGTATCGAATCGGGAGTTAAGCATATCGTCCCAGCCCCAGTGAGGAGCCCCAGGACAGACGGAGGTAACTGGCCATGTCACCAGTTTGGTTTTAAAACACTTGGACTGCCCTGCAGGTTTTGGCTCAGAGACGTTTCCTGGCTGCTTTGAGCTCTTTGTGGAGCTGGAAACAGCAAAAACACGTTTCCTTCAGCTGTTCTGGAGCAAGCTGACATGAAACCACAGCAGCAAACTCAACGCCGTGCAAACTTTAATGGCGTTGGCCGCGGGGCGCATCGGGGCGACGGATCTGCCACGCATCGTGATCGGTCAATAAAAGCTCAACATGTTTCATCTTCCAAAGAAAAAACAACAACATCAACAACAGAACAAAAGAAAACTCAATTCAGGACCAGGGACGAGGTTGAACTCCTGCCATTAATCAGTATGAAATAATCTGAGCGAGTCAGCAGAACACGGGCGGTTTCTCTCTCACGGTTTGGTAGGAAACATTTCCTGCCGGAGAACACGAGCAGTCTGAGTTCTTCGCCGGGAAAAGTACAAAAAAAAAAAAAAAAAAAAAGAACCATTCAATCCACAGCACACAACATATTTTTGTTTGTTTTTAATAGTCTAAGTAGACTTCTGCCTTTGAAAGAACGTTTGTTGATGTCGTATTGTTATCCCAAATCTGTTCTATGTGCAAATAAGACAAAATACAAAGAACGTTGAAAATAATTTTGTTTTTTTTCCTCCCTAATGTACAAAACAAACTGAAATTGTGTCCCAAAATCCACAACACAAACCGAACTGTGGGGTTACTGAACCGTTACGCCCTACTGGGAAAATTTAGGGTGAACTGCTCCTTTACACAAGTGGCCTTTTTGTAAATCGAGTCACCTGCTAAAAAAATAGTGAACATTTTGTATTCAGGTGGTACTTTTATCCAGTGTGGTTTGCAGTGAGTGCAAGCTGAGTTTTGGTGTCAGCAGAGAACACAAAAAAAGTTAATGTCCTGCCCTAACACACACACACACACACACACACTGCGTGCTACCTCTTGGTGTGGAAGTCACACTCCATGCAGACGTAGGAGGAGTTGAGGACGATGTCGGGGTGCTCCGTGTCCACGTGCACCGTGAACTGGTTGAGCTCGGCCGTCTGGAAGCTGCAGTATTTGCACTCGTAGCCTCCCTCCGCCAGGTTGGAGTCCATGTAGTGGTCCGAGACCGGCCGGGCGTCCGCGTCCTCGCCGCGCTCCTCGGAGAGACCCGGGGCTTCGGCCGAGACGCTCGCCGCCCCGTTGCTGGCCTCGTCCTCCGCCATGTCGGCCACGTCCTCCATCTCCTGGTCTGAGTCTATGGTTTCCCGCGGGGGGACCATGCAGGGCGTGGTGGACTTCCTCCTGCTCGCCATCCTGCGGGTCTCTGAGCGCGGCGTGTAGCTGAGTATCAAAGCGGTCTCAATTCAACTTGTTTAAAGGTTGTTGTGGCTCCATAAAGTACGATGAGTTTTTCTTTATTTGATCCTTAATTCCTGCAGAGGGAAGTTGAACACGACATTAGTTTGAGAGTGACCGCAGGAAAAGTTAATATACAAACTCAAGTTAAAAGGAGTTTGGTTCGTTTGTCCAGGGGGAGAGCAATGTCCCCTCAGCCTGCACCCAAAACACAAGGCATTATGGGTAGAAGGAGACAAAATGAAGTGTGGATTGGTGCTCATATTCATCACGTTAAAAGAGGGTCTGGCCTCTAACTGTCCAACCATGAACCAAATACAAATCGCTCCAAAATGTCAAAGAAATAAAGACAAAGAAACAGAAACAAGTCATTTTTCCTCTGACAACTGTTCATTTTCTAGCTTATCTGATTCACTCTGAAAATATTTTCTGTCCTCAAGGCCTGTAGAAGTTTCTTGGCCCACAGAGGAACAGGTATACCTTCAAATTAAGTCATAATTTAAAACATGAAAGTCACTAAAAATTAGAGATACCTAGTGTTTTCTCTATTCATTTAGCAGCGACGCACCGCCTTTGAAAGCAATTTTACCACCTGAGCATTGCAAGAGAAAATTTGAAATTAAAATAAACATTGTAATTTTGCCTTAATGTCATCTAAAACAGTCATATAATAATTTAAAACATTAAAAACACCACAACCTCAACTTTAAACATAACTTTGGACCCAAGCAGCGACACAAGTGGGACAAAACTAGAATGTGATGACACTTTTTACCAGTTTGGCCTAACTTGATGCACTGGAAATAATTTACAACGTGCACTCAGTGTCACTTTATCAGCAGCTCTGCCATAAACTCTACCTTTTAACAAAGTTTATAATGTTCAGTTTGTGTTGACATTGTGCAGAATGTGTCACTTTAATTCTGTGTTTATTACTGAGGTTGTAGTTTGCAGAGGTCTGCTACTGGACTGCATTATACTGAGAGGGGTTTCTAATTTTTTGTCCTGCCCTATTTATATTCAATGAGGGGGGACAGAATAGTGGAAACAGCTGTCAGTAAAGTGCAGTCCAGTCCAACAGCAGCACTAACTATGAGCTCAATGCCAAACACAGAAGTGAATGAACACCTCTGTTACCATGACAACAAGACAAGCTGAGCATTACAGGCAGCAGGAGAGGAAACTTGATGGCACAACAGCTGGACTGGATTAGATTAGATTATACAGGTGGAGCTGATAAAGTGGACACTGACTGGATATTAACAAAAGACAAGTTCATATATGACCTGAGAAGCTAAAACCCTTTTAAATAATCATCAGTCTTTTTGTCTTGGGCCTGATCAGGATGTCAGGATGTTTTCTAGTGTCCTTAGCAGGAGGGGAAGCAACTAGAAATAAGAGTTCACCCTAATTACTTCACTTCATCCTGTGCAGCCGTTAAAATTTGACACTGAAATCTACGGTTCTGCTGATTTGTGTCTGTTTTTGGAGGCCTGCAACTTTCCCAAGCCTCCTGTGAATCCGTTTTTTACTTCCTGGAGCTACATTCAGTTGCTAGGCAATATCAGCTGCAGGCGGGCTGGTCCTGTATTTGTTGCCTGGCAACGTTAACCTATTAAAAGTTCCATCAGGAAGTGAGGGGCAGCACCGGGGGCCTCGCTGGTTCCAGTCCCTCTCTGCACAGACGGCTCTGGCTGCAGCTCCTGACGGCTCCCCGGTGGTTTCACCCTCAGCTGGAGACTCAATAAATTATTTTTACTCTGCACGGTCCTGTTCTGCTGCAGACCTTCACCCAGCTGAGCCCACAACTACGCTATAAATATATATATTTTTTTAAAACTTCACACACCTGACAGCACATACTGTACCTATGCCTTTACTTAGGGCTCAGTGATGTGGACAAAATCAAATATCACAATATTTTTGGACCGAATACTTTGATATTGATATTGTGACCATATTGTAGGGATGACTACTGGTGCTTTCCTAACGTATTTATACAACATTTTTGATAAACATTAAGCCATGTGGATATGATGATTCAGCAGGAACAGCACACGTCCACCCGGCGTCTCCCACAGCTCCCAAACACACTGACAGATTGACACTGTGACGGCGGCACGGACAGAAAACATATCACAATATTTTAGTGTTTTCACTCCAGCGATTTTAACCTGCTCACCTTGCTGTTCAATTCACTCCTCTTTCCCACACACACACACGCCTACACCTCTGGGTCTCTCGCTGCACACACACACACACACACACTGGTTTGCCCCGCCTCGCCTCTTTGTCTCTCTCTCCCTGTGTGTGTGTGTGTGTGTCTGCTCTGTTGGCCTAATGTGTTCAGAAAACTGCATCCCTTTCCCGTAGGCCAGTCTTTAAAACCAGACGCTACATCACAATATTACGATATCGAAAATACTCCTCATACTCGTCAAATAAACTGAACGATCCCTCTTGAAACTCACCTGTGCCCTAAAAAAAAAAAAAAGTCACTGGGAGCCAGGTAACACGGCTGCGTCAAGATGCTCAGGGGCTACGCTGCGCTCAGTGCTGCCACCTGTGGCTGGGAAACTGCATGACAGCCACTGTTCTGAGGCGGATCACCGAGCGCACACATGCGTCCAAGCACCTTGCAGCCATAATATCCGCTCCCCGGTGAGTTTTGTGCAGCTCAGATTGAGTTTCGAGAGACTTACAGGTTTATCTGTCCAGTGTGTGTCTCAGAAATGCATTTAAGCAGTTTGTCTGAGACGCTCGACCCTCAACGCTCGCCCCAGACGCCTGAACTCTGCAGGAAGCATGTTCTACTTTTGGTGGCCAAACTCACTTTCCTGCCGTCCTGCATGACATTCCTACACCTTAAAGCTGCACGAAGACCAAATTCAGCGACATGGCACTTTCCCGCAGGGTTGTGGTTTATTTGTGTTCTGCAACGTAGCCACAGCAAAACAATTTAAAAAATGACATTTTACCTCTCTGATTCACTGCTTTGTTCTCGCGACCGCCGCTCCCTCTCTTCATTCACTCTCTAGCTCGCTTGACCACCGCTGCTCTCTCTCTCTCTCTCACTCTAGTCTTCCCAGCTTGCTCATTCTCTTTCTATCATTTTTTTTAAATGAAGTGTAACTTTACTTTTAATGTTGTCAAATCAATGTCCTCTGTGCCCCCATGCTTGGACGTTGGGTTGCATTCCTCCAAAAGTTAATTGAGGTTCACCTTCTTACTGGACGGCTGCATGCCGAAGTCTAAACACACTCCCCCCATTCAAATGAATAGTTTTTCCTGCACTACCGGATTTGGTCTGAACGCGGCCTCAGTGCACAACATGTGCTGTTTGCTGTGGCTCTCTGTTTGTTCTGTTCATCTCGGCAAGGTGTTGGCTTTGCCTCTGTAACACGTACCGTGCCTGGCAGCAAGGTGTGTTTTACAAGATGCAACTTTAATGCAACTCAGCGGTGTTAGAGCTCTGTGGTGGAAACAGCCAATGAAAAGCAAGAGCTGGGTTTGCACCATCATGGCAATGTTCAAAATCAGTCGGGTGACACAGCAAACAGTTAAAAGTTTAATTTGCAACCTGCAACTACTTGCACAAAAGTTACACCGATTGTGCAAAGCCAGTCTGACGTGCACCTGGCTCTGTCACAACGCACTGCTCCTGCAGAGGTAATGTAATTTGTGCACAAAGTGACTCAGCTACAGGTGTTCACTTAAAACTGGATGCAGACAGGACACTGTGGTTTAGTTTACACAGGGGTGGGCCAGCCAGGAAAAGACACTTGTGCCATATCAAGACTTCACAATATCCAAAATCCCATGATATTGATATAATAATCTATATACAGCCCAGTCCTAATGTAAATACAACTGAGAGAAGTACAACCGAAATTTCTGAAACTGTAAATGAATTGTGGGCCTTGTGTGTTTGGTGCATGGGAAAATGAGAGCCGGGCTGTGGGACAGGTTCCGTGCACAGGATGTGACTGACGAGCAAACTTATTTGCAAGGCAGTGATTATCAAAAAGTCCCGTGCACTCCCGTTCAAATGAGCAGCAGAGACTGTTCTGTTTGCTCTGAGTGTGTGTGTGTGTGTGTGTGTGTGTGTGTGTGTGTGTAGCAGTTCACTTCCTTCCCTCCAGCTTCACTAACTGCTACCACACACACACACACACACACACACACACAGACAGACAAATCTGCGGTGTGTCTCCTGGCCACAAGGAGGAAAGCAGGGCGACAGAAAGCAACAACAACAACAACAACAACAAACAAACAAACAAACACACTAGTCACAGCGACATCCCTGTGGCTAACGTTAGCTAGCGCTGTGGTTTGTGGGACTGGGGCTTTGCAGGCGGCACAGTCCCTGCAGCCGCCCGGTCATCAGGCACAACAGCGGCTAAAGAGTTGGCCGTCCGCTCGGTGTGTGTTTACCTGCCGGAGCCGCGGGGCTTCACCTGCATCCTGCAACAAATAGCTGGCTAGCCTCGTAGCATCTCTTACGGTGTGTGGATAACGCAGCGGCTCTTCCGCCTTTAGCCTCCCCAAATGTACCGAGACGGGCGCACGGCTCCCATCTGCCTCGCACGGCCGCGCAGAGCGACGCGAACTGTCCGGGGACACGCCACCTACCGCCGGCTTCCTCCCGTCTCCGTGTGCGGGCCCGTCCGCTGCATGGTTTAGTTTGTTAACGCGTTCAAAAAAACGGCCAGGAGAAAAGGCACCGATAGTTCGCCGAATCTGACGATGGTCATTTTTTTTTTTTTTAACACAGCCGCTAAGTGAGCAGCATCCACCAGCCACATCCGGTCAGCGCTTTTCAAAATGAAAGCCTTAAACCTCACACGGCTAAGTTAATAAAGTTTGAAATACACATTATATACGTACACACACACACACACACACAGAGAGAGACATTTACACGATACTTCACTATAAATTTATATGCGAAAAGAAATAGCAGATAATACCGTAGACTTCAATGTAACATATTTAGTAACATTTAGAGTGTATTTATGAATATAGTAGGGATATTACTTAAAATAACTTGCTTTTATTTTTGTTATTTTTGATGTATTTTTTGCAATAGCATAACATTAGGTTAGTAGTCCAGATTTAGTATTTTGTTAAGTGACTGCAACATCACACCTGGCCTCTGAAACCAGTGTAATTAACTGCATTACCTGTGTTTAGTACAGCTATGTAGATCTGCTATGTATTGCTAATTTCTGGCAGTCACCGAACAAAGACATATATTATGAGAATCTGTTTACTCAAATTTATTTCACCTCTCGCCAGCTGAGACCCTGCGTGTTTTTTTTTTTTTAATATAAACTTTTATTTTGAATTTCTGCACTATAAGGCGGAAACGACAGTCTACAAAGTGTCGTGGAGATTAACTTTTTTTTTTTTTTTTTTTTTAATTTCCTTGCAGCGTCGGTGCAGAATGTTCCCATGCGTCTTTGCGTCATCGTGAGGCGACTTCACCCGACCCTGCGCTGCCTTTCCAAACCTCCAGACACTGAGGAAAAAAAAAAAACCTGAACCACAAACTGACCCAGAGTCAGTTCTCAACAGATTTAGACTGAAGTTTATTGAACGGACATAAAAAGATCTGATCCTGCAGCAGAAGTCAACGGGGACTCGGGACGTGTCTCAAAAGTGTTTCTCAGCCTCCTTCTGCATCACAGCCTTCACTCGAGCTCCGCTTCAGGGCTCAAAAACATCCGTTCATGCTTTTTAACAACAGAAATTCTGGTGGATTTGAGGATGTACGAATAAATAAGTTTGTGAGGACGTTTTAAAGAAATGGTGAGGAAACAGCACCGTCATGAACCCTGAACAGGTTCATGTGATTCATGCTGCATTCAAGAAATGTTGAAAAGTAGGAAATTTTGAAACCTTGAAATGGTGACTTTAATTGCATCCAAACTGTTGTTTTCATTGTTTGCCTGAAATTTTTGAATGTATGTTTTTTTTTTTTTCACTTTGACCAGGTGAATGTCAACAGGATCTCTAACCTCAATGGGATTTACCTGGTTTCCAAAAAAAAAAAAAAAAAAAAAAAAGGTTCTAAATGGTAAACGAGTGAATCTGAGATGTAAAGTGGCGCTGACAGATCAGCTGCAGCGTGGTGGACAGCGGTTTCACTTTGCCCAAAGAAAACCTCACGGGCATCTGTGTTTTTCCCCAATTTTTGTCGAGCCGGACCGCAGGAACGCTCAGATTCAGAGGTCGTAATTACAAGCCGCCAGATGGAAATTCCCGACATCTGACTGTGACTGGAACGCAGCGCTGAGCCAGGTCGGCTCTCCTCGCTGTGATGTCAGCCCGAAGAGGAGGAACGGCTGGTGTGTTTAGGTGACTTCAGCCTCCACGACAACCTTGGACACAAGAACGTTTTGTGAGTGAATTTTTAACCCTCAGCTCTGTCTGCATGAACTTCCCTGTGCTTTTATTTTGGAATCACTTCAAGTGGACAAAGCTGAGGATTAAAAATAAAAAGATGTTCAGACTGTTTTTCTATTGTACAGAAAACACAGACATAATGATCAAAAGCTTCAGTAACACATTTATTCAAGTGTAGTTCATGATAAATCCTCAATACATGAATTGTTCATAGTTACATTGGCTATAATAAATACATCAATATAATCTTTAATTAAATATGATTTTATAAATAGTATCTACTAGAATAAATACTGAGGTAATAGTCCTGTAAGAAAATATAAAAACAAATTGAGGAGAAAACTGTGTCATGTTGAAATGCTCTGAGGTTTTATTTGGAAAAATGCAGAACCTGCAGGAGAAAGCTGGGTGGACTAGATGTTGTTGATTTCTGTCTTCATTTCCTGGAAAAAGGGGGGTAAAGAGAAAATGTGAGGTGAATACAAACACTGAGACCCAGTTCATGGTGTTAAACTGAGTGTAAAGTGTGTGTGTGTGCAGCTGGCTAAATTGTGGGTGAAACTGCTGCTGAGGCTCATAGGTGAAAACATTAAAGCTGCAGGATGCAACTTTTCTCATATTAAAATAACAACAAATAAACAATAGTTTCCACATTAATTAACTCTGGCATAGAACTGGTTTCATGGTGCTGTTCAGGACATTGTGGATGTCATAAAGTGAGTTAAACTACATATTGTACCTTTAACCAGCTGATCTCCAGTCTTTCCTTATCTCCCCTTATGTGGTTCCAAAATTACAAAAAATATTTTTTTTCCCATATAATAGCAGTGTCACATCCATATTGTTTCTCTGCTGGTTGCAGCTTCACTGAAGCTCCATCACACTTTTTTACTCTAGATTTTTCTTATTTTTCAGTTGCTACAACTACTACCTGATGGGAATCTGCAGGAATTATTGTGAGACTGGTGATCTGTGCATGATTCTCTGGGCATGCACGTTCTATGTGCATGAGTGAAATGAGCGGCTTTTACTATATTATACCTTAAATAGAAAAAATCTTGATCTTACAATTCAACTGTTTTTTGCATAGATTTAGAACATACATTTGAATTAATCAATTTAATCAATTTATCGCCCTGCCTACTTATACTGAGTAAAATATTCAAAGTCAAGATGCTGTTTTATGGCTGCAGCATCACATCAAATAGAAAAGATCTACATGTTTGGTGCCTCATTTTATACACGTTTCCCTGGAATTAAGCAGCTCATGTTTGGGATCTTTGGAAACCTTAGGATTGCCAATTAGAATTTAAAATAAAGTTCTGTGGGTTTGAACAAACCTCGGCCATGTAGCGATGACAAACCCACTAATGGGAGCGGCAGAGATGAAGAGGTTAAATCTCCTGCCTTGATGCAGGTTCTTCATATTTACATGTTAGGCACTGTTCCGCTGCTTTTCTGCACAGCGACACGCAGTGAGTGAGCAGTGATCAGACCGGCTGCCCTTCTGATTTTGGCACATCGTCTTTAATGACTGGGACAGCCTGTCGAGCCAGGAGTGACACAGTGGTAGTGCAGAGTTATTAAAGTGTACCTGGATGAGCTGGGTCTTGTCGTGGTTCCGGCGGTGTCTGTAGATGCTCTGAGCCAGCCGAGTGTACAACTTCTCCAGCTCGTTCACTTCCAAACCCTCTGACCGAGACACAGCGCTGCCCAGCAGCTCCTGAACGCAGCACGGAGACAAGGGTGACCAACACTGACAACTGACAGGAAGAATACTACTACTGCTACTATCACTACTACTGCTACTATTACTACTACTACAACTGCTACTATTACTACTACTACTACTGCTACTATTACTATTACTACTACTACTACTATTACTACAACTACTGCTACTATTACTACTACTACTACTACTACTACTACTACTGCTACTATTACTACTACTACTACTACTACTATTACTACGACTACTGCTTTAACTGTTCCCACTCCTGCTCCTATACTGACAAAACTCTATTATAACAAGTCATTTGGTCTCATCTTCAGTGTTCAAAACTTGTTTTTCTACAAGTAAGGTAAAAGATCTGCCAGTGGGATGAGATAATCCCACTTGCATCAGAGATTTTTCTAGGAGCAAGTATAAATCTGTTGAAACAAGGCAGAATAAGGCAGATCAGCCCACAAGAACCAAGAAAATGACACTTGACTCAAGAAAAGTCTGGAAATGACTTGATTATAGTGTTGGAAACAAGAGGGATCTCATCCCACTGGCACATTTTTTAAAATCTTGTTTGAAGAAAAGAAATGAAGATGAGATGATGAACACTGAAGATGAGACTGAATGACTTGTTAGCATGGAGATTTACAAAAAAAAAAAAAAAAAATAGCAACGCTATAACACTTAAGACACCTTTCAACTTTCATTTTCCATTGTCTCATGTTCACCGTCTTGTATGTACAAGATTTTGAATCAAACTTTTCTGCCAGTTCACATGCGCTGATATCTGCTGTATAAAAGCTCAAACTGCAGCCTGATTCTATTAATCACATAAATAGCACCTCATCATCACAGACGGCTGCTTCACTGCACCTTCACAATCTGACATCTGGCTCTGATCATAGGAAATCCATCAAGAGCTCATAAATCTCTCTTGCAGTTTTACTACCAGTAATTAAAGATGCGCAGCTTATTTATGGCTTGCTTGTTCAGTCAAGACGGTTAGTACAAAGCTGTTCATAATGCCATGTTAAACTTTATTTAAAGAGCACTTTCCCCCATATAAACTCACAAAGTGCTTTATGAACAGTAAACAACAGCTGAAGGAGTAAGACGAAGAAAACAATAAATAAAAAATAAAAGACTCAGAGAATCAAGTAGAGGGCAGGAAAGCAGACTGTAAAAGACAAAACACGCCTAAATACTTCTAGTTTTTCTACATTTCTCAGAGGCAGAGCTGCACTTGAGTCAGAAATGGGGCGCTATCTTGCAAAGCGGTGCCAAGTGTGACCCAAGTGTTTTTCTAGTTTTCAACCAGTACAGTTATCATTATTCTGTCCAGCGCCCACATTGTGTAAATAGCAAATGTGTTTGTGTCCATCTGAGCTCCATGGGCGTGTTGCTCTTAAAATGAGCTGGGCTCAGCTGCAGTGTTTCTGTGTTGCTATCTTGAGGCAGTTGAAAGTGACTGAGCAGCAAACAGCAGCTCTGAGGTCAGTGCTGCAGGTTTCTCTGCTGTCTGAAGCTCATCATCCAGACAGTGATGGTGGCCTCCATAGGGGGCGCCGGCGAGCATCCGCCCTGCTTGTCCCACACACAGGGACGCTGCTTCACCTCAGGGAGCTCAGATGGAGTCCTGCTGTCGCCGTAGATGATCTGCTCGTGAGCTTTCACTCCGTCTCCTTCCTTCTTACCTGGAGAATCCTCCATTAGAACAGCAGCCCACCAAGGTGTGACACACCTGGCTTTTAAAGGGGATGGGAGACGGCGCTCTGATTGGTTCACTGCATGTTACGCCCAAAACACAGCCAGGATTAATGAAGAGACTCAGTACAAGCCTTTTGAACCAGGAGCCTGGAGCAACCAGCCTTTTTTCCACCGTTAAAATAACAAAATCTGGACATGCCCTAAATGCACCTGCATCATACTCTTCAGACTGTGCGCTTAAATCTCTGAAGTAGAGCCCCTGATGTCACTGGTTAAGTTGAACCCTTGCAGGTGGAGCCAAGGAACCTCAAGGTTCCTGGTTAAATAACATTAGACTAGAGTTCTCATCGGGTCTGAAAATTAAGACCCGACCCGACCCGGGCCTGACTGGGCCAGCCCGAGGCCCGACCCGACCCGACTAATTAGCCGAACTTTAGGCCCGACAGCCCGATAAAGCCCGAAAAAAAAAAAAAAAAAAAAAAAAAAAATCGCCAAATTCGCCATTATTTAGCAGAGCCGGTCGGCCGCGGCACCGGGGCACCATCAGTCGGTATCAGGCGGGCCGGCCGCCGCACCGGCCAGCATCAGGCAGCTCACCTGTCAGATCCGGCAGACCTGACGGGTGGGCGCGGTATCGGACGGTGCCGCGGCTGGCCCGCCTGATACCGACTGATGGTGCCGCGGCATGTGCGGGTCAATACGGTAGGCTAGAAAACTGGAGATTTTTTTTTTCTCGTGCGCCCCCAAGTAGATTGCGCCTTGGGCAGTTGCACTGCCCATAGCAAAAACCGTCCCTGCTGCCGAGTCTGCCAGCACAGCGGGATACTGCTGCAACTCTCTCTCACTTGTTTGCGCTGCGCTCGCACAGCTGGTTGTCTGTCTGTCACTGAAAGTTTAGCCTCCAAATCCAATCCAGTCTCTCACTCTCTCCACCAGTCACATAAAAATGAAACGTCATAACCAATAACACAACACATAATTCTATTTTTTTATTTAAAAAAAAAATCCCCCACAGAACCCGAAGCCCGACCCGACCCGCCCAATTCACGTAAATTTTAGGCCCGACCCGACCCGAAAATGTCGGGTCGGGTCGGGTCGGGTCGGGTTCGGACAGAATATGAGAACTCTACATTAGACTGAAGCTAGACTCAATGGAAACACTAACTGAGCTGCTTAGGTAAGCTAGCTAACCCAAGATCATGAACGCCATGGTTTTAAATGGTTTGGAGTTCTTCTTTGCCATATAAGTTTGCCAGCTATTAACTTACACTCTGAAAAACTGTTATACTTTGGCTATACCCACATGAGTTTAACTCAACCAATGAAATTATTTCTTTGTGCAGAGTGGCTCTGCCTCTCAGAAAGGTTTGTAAAACTAAAACTTCAATCTTTGCTGCCCATTTGATCCATCTAACACTTGTTTTCTTCCTCCTTGTAAGTATTTATATCAGACTGCCCAATCACAAATGCCACAAACACATTGACTCACCCTGAGTGTGTTGTGGTTGACCACCAGAGGCGGGGCTTCCTTGTTGAGGATCTGTGTGGCTCTGTCCATGTTGAACTGCTGCCTCTGCTCCATCGCCGCCTTGGTGGCTCTGGTGTCACGATGCCTCTGCCTCTCTGAGGAACAACCAGAGGACGAGGAGGAAATATGGGGAGGAAAGGATTTAAATAATTATTACCTTTAGTACACTGTATTTGGAAATGTCTCCCCTCCTTGTATGTGGCCTCGGCTACGCATTTTAAAGGTAGAAATTATGAGACAGCTGACTTGATAATGAACCAATTATAACAGTTTGAAATTTTATTGAAATGAAAAGCTGATTGGTGGATCATCAATGCTGAACTTACTATCACATTAGATGAAGCACAATTGCAGTCACTGTGCCAGTGGTAATATTTTGTGACCATGTTTGGAGGTTTAAATCAGGTGAAATCAATAAGGAATAATCATCATCAAGTCGTGTTTGCATATATTATACACACCAGATAGTGAATCAACCTCTCGACATGCCTCCCAACACTCTGTTGTTCACATCAATGAACAACAGAGAGTTTTGTTGAAAAAGTAGAAGAAAGTGGCAGCTGTTCTCATGTAATTAACAGCACAGCATAACAATAAGTGATCATACATTTTAAAGGAGGTAACTTGAGTACCTGTTGACAAAGTCTGACATGATAATTTACAGCCAAAGTGGATGCTTAATGCTTTGGGAAGAAACTGTTCAGTGTGCAGACTAAAGCAAAACAAACTCACTGTTTGAGTGAAGCATTGGAGGCGTGAAGCTGCGCGGCTTCAGGGACACGACTTTGATAAGATATCAGAGTCTCCTGGGCACAAACGAGCAGAGACGGGCTGCTTTTCAGCTCAGGTGCAGAGGCTTGTGTTGGCTTGGCATCGGGCCCGGTGTTTTCGCACAGCCTTGTAGTTTGAAGCTTTGGCTTGTAGCGGCTTGTTTGGCAGTGGCATTAATCTCGCTATCTGTTTCACACGCTCTTGAAGCTGCGGCGGCACAGAGCTCAGCTGTCGTCCAGCTGAGATCAGCAGGCAGAGAAAAGCAACAGCGCTGCCGGGGTTAACGGGTTGATTCCCTCTAGGAGTCACATGTATGCTGTCATGTTGCTGCCCTCTTGAGAATAGAGATATCCACCAAACAGGGTTACATTATCCTCTTCAAGTCTTGTATTTTTCCTTAAAAGGATGGTTCACCCATTTTGAAAAATCTTATATTTTTTCACTTCCCCCATGGCTGATATGTAGGACTGTAGTGACTGGATGCTCCAAATGCTAACCGTTAGCCTCCTTCCCCAGTTAACATTCTTAAAAATAAGCACCCAAGCATGAAGTGAAATAATATCCAGTTTTCCAAAATGGGTGAGCTATCCTTTAATTAGTGTCAAAGTAAGTAAGTTTAATTAGTTAGTTAGACAGATATCTGTACAATTCAGCAGCATATGTTTGGGATCTTTGGAAACCTCGGGATCTCCACTAGGATTTTAAATAAAGTTTCTGTGGATCTGAGCAAAGCAGCATGCATCAATCATGGCAAACACACCGATGACGCCCAGCAGATTTGAGGAGGTTATGCTAACTTCATGAGTCACCGGATGCATACAGACCTAGATTTTTCAACCAAACCCCGTTCCTCCTCCTCTTTGGGACCTCAGAGGTCTTTGGGGTCCGGGCTCGAGGCCTCAGGTTCAGCTCCTTTGTGGGATCGCCGTTGAAGCTCCACTCTCCCGGGGGGCCATGTGGCTTGGGCCTGTGATACCCATTGACCACAGGGGCTGAGACCCCATTCGGGGTCCCCGTGACACTGTGGAGGTCTGGGCGTCGATGCTGCCCGTTCAAAGCGGGAGTTTGTCCAGGCCGCTCGCCATCGCTTTCTGACATCGAGGAAACTGAGTCATCAGCGGAATCGCCATGGCAGCCATTCAGTACTGCTGTTTGCGTGGTTATGGTTTCCTCTAGTGAGGGTTTTGTGATGCTGGAAGAGGAGGAGGAAGAAGAGGAGGAAGAGGGAGCAGTGATAGGGGGTTTCTTTTTCTTGTTTTTCTTAATGATGCCGGTGCTCCACTTGCTCTTTCTAGGCCGCTTGTAACGCTTTTTTTTACGAGCTGGAGAGAAACAGGGAGGAAACCAGAGGGGGGGAGTGAGAGAAGAGGGGTAAGAGGAAAAGGTCATCAGACAGAACAGAAAACAGAGGGGCCGGAAGATGCTGACTGCAATTGAATCTCTCCTTGAACTCCTCTTCTATTCACTGTTTAAACTAACTTCACTTAAGTCCGTCTACTCTGTCATTCTCTCTCTCTTCCTCCTAGCTATGCTTCCTTTTCTTCTTCCTGTCAGCTTGCCTGCTAAAATCTGCCTCCTCTTCTCTTGATCTGCTCTTTGGCGTTGAGGCTTTGAGTCTGCCAGTTCACCTTGCTTTTTTCATTGGGTGGTTATATAAATACTTGATCTGGGTCTGGTTGAACCTTGTCTTTCCCCTCAGTACTGACGTCATGGTGAAATGTCAGCTTAAGGGCATCGAGTCTCAAGTATGAATCATTTAAGAGGAAAATAGATTTTCTCTTACCTTCCCTATTCAAAATGTTTCCATAAAAAGGATCTTCAGTGTTTCCTTGCGAGTTAAAATGCTCAAAATTGTTTCTTTTTTTCTCCCATAAACTGTAGTTACGCACTTCATATGAGGTACATGTTGGGAATGGGTTGCATGGTGGCTTTTAGGTTTCAATAAGGTCTTGTTCCGAAATTAGATAATTAGATTTGTTTCAAAGTTTGATCCACAATCAGATAGCCATCGTTTCAAAACACTGGCCCCATTCTGTGACAAAATGACTGCTGACGTGAAAGTAGAAGTTATTGTGGAAAAATGTATTAATAAAGTTATTTTAAAATCTCTGCTGAGCCAGTGCTTACATCACTGAAGGTGGAATCATTTACCTTTTTGGAACACGTATATTTTTTTCTCTAAAAGCACATACATGGCATATTGTAGGCACACTACATAAGAAAACATAAATTAATGGGGCAATACAGAGGAGTTTAGTGTGTCATAGTATAAATTGACCATAATATGTTTGATTGCCACTGATCAACACTAATATCTCTCCAATAGGCACTGAGGCTGAGAAGGAGGTATGTTCTGACAGTCTCCGCCAGTGGAGATCAATAAACAACGAAAAGGTGACTGTAAAATCCGTGTATCATTCGTTCTTTCTATTTTCAATTGCCAATCAAAAATTAAAAAATGAAAAAGTGACTGGTTATTTTGTTATTTGTTTTTTTAATCTAACACCAAAATCCAAAATATGCCTGGTTTTTCATAGCTCAGTTTTAGGCTCGGATCAAAAATACAAAATGGAAAAACGGGAATCAGGACTGAATTTGATTTTATTATTTAATTGGTCCGGTTTACGTGACCCAGAAGTTTGGTAATGAGCAGTAGCTCACAGCAGATCACAGCAGCCAGGTGCATTCAGTCCCGCCACCCTGATCACCGCCACCATGGATAGTTATTAGTGTTGTTTCGAGGACCAAAGCGTGTGACTCTAAAAGTGTGACTTTTAAAAGAAGAGGACATGACAACCGAAAAAATCAGCTGAGCTGAGCGGCACCGGACGCTCACCTGTCAGATCCGGCAGACCTGACCGGGTGGGCGCGGTACCGTCCGGTGCCGCGGCCGGCCCGCCTGATGCCGTCCGGTGCCGCAGCCGGCCCGCCTGATGCCATCCGGTGCCGCGACCGGCCCGCCTGATGCCGCGGCCGACTGGCGCCGCGGTAGGAGTATTAACATGGAAGGGCGCAAGCCAGTAATTTCGCCTAGGGCGGCAACATAGGCGGAACCGCCACTGTGCAATTTCACAGAAAAGGGCCGGGTTTCCCGGATCGGTTAAGAAGGTCTCCGGAGCTACTACCCATCATTGTTAAGAAGCTCAGCTGATTTTTTCGGTTGTCATGTCCTCTTCTTTTAGAGTCACACGCTTTGGTCCTCGAAACAACACTAATAACTATCCATGGTGGCGGTGATCAGGGTGGCGGGGTTGAATGCACCTGGCTGCTGTGATCTGCTGTGAGCTACCGCTCATTACCAAACTTCTGGGTCACGTAAACCGGACCAATTAAATAATAAAATCAAATTCAGTCCTGATTCCCGTTTTTCCATTTCGTATTTTTGATCCGAGCCTAAAATTGAACTATGAAAAACCAGGCATATTTTGGATTTTGGTGTTAGATTAAAAAACAAATAACAAAATAACCAGTCACTTTTTCATTTTTAAAATTTTTGATTGGCAATTGAAAATAGAAAGAACGAATGATACACGGATTCTGTAAGGCCCTCTTGAAGTAAAACAGATTCATGACTGGGGGTCTGTCTGTCTGTAAGTTATGACAGACTCACGTCCAGGAGGAGTCATGGCCCAGCTGCCGTTCATTTTCTCCCCATCAGTCTCCTCTGTTTCAGGTCGTGTTTGGTAGTTGCACAGGACGAATCTGGAGGAGGTACAGCCTGCCAGAACAAGAAAAAAACTTATGTAGAATTCAGATGTTTTACCTGAATGACAGTTGTTTGGAATAAAATACAAAAGGTGGAAAAATGTATAATGTGCAAAACAAGTAATTTATTTGCTATCAACAGTACTATTAAATACAAGAAAAGATGTCAACAGTGACCATTTCTTCTCGCACAACTGGTGCAGATTGCCTTTTATTTTATTTTATTTTTATGTGTGATGTCTTAGACATTGCTATTTGAAGCCTTGGAGACTTTTTGGCCTGTTGGTGCTGCTGTGTTGGGCCAGTTTAATTTCCTGGATACTGGTTTTTACGTATCAATGTAAAAACACATCATTCCACAAAGGTTCATCAAGATGGAGCTGTTGTAAAAGTGAAGCGTTTTGCTGAGCCACTGAGGGCCGACAGTCTGCAGGTTTCCATTCCAATCAACCACGACACCACACGATGAGTTTCACTGATTTTAACCGGAGAGGAGGAGCTACTGAGTGAAAAGAGCAGCTGTCATATGTGGTGGGAATGAAAACCTGCGGACTGCTGAGCTTCAGTGGTTAAGAACAGATGCTTTGCTGCAAACCTGCTGCACCACTGCTGTGGAGCTGCAACCAATGATTACTTTAACTATTGTTTAATCGTTGATTAATCTATTGTTTTTTGGATCATTTGTTCAAAATATCTATCTTTTTTAATCTTTGAAGTGTGGAAAAATAAAGCCAAAGCCTGATTGGAACTGGTCAAAGTCCAAAGTGATGTCATCAAATGTCTTTCTTAGTCTGACCAGCTGCCAAAAAGTATTAATTTTATATGATAAAATTATAAGACATGAACAGAGAAAAGGAAGACGGTCTTAGCATATTAAGGATCTTAGTGAAGCTGGAATCAGATGACGTTTAGTGTTTTTACTTGGTAACTCAGACGATTATCAAAATTATGATCAGCATCAAACTAATTAATTAATTATTTCAGCATTATAGTGCTATATAGTGGTTAGGACACCTTTATCATCAATTCTTGTGAAGAATGATTTGGATTAATTAGATGTGTTAACATGGTAAGAGACAGTGTTAAGGACAGAGGCAGCAACAGCGTACAGACATTATCAAAATAATAAAAAATATTTTTACTATTGCCATCATCATCATCATCATCATCATCATCATTAAACAGCGTCACCTCTCTTGATTCTGGACTCTTTGATCTCCTCGCAGATCTTCTCAAAGTCTTCGTCCAGCTCGTCTCTGATGATGGCATGCACGGTGTCCTTCAGAGCACATGCTCGGTGACGGATCTGACGGTCTAGACACACGTACACCCACACCCACACCCACATTATTATGATCCCTTTCTTTTTCCATCAACTAGGCTGATCATATCTGATTCTGTTCTGATTTGACATGATTGTTAATACACCTCACAGTTAGCGGTTTCAATCTCATGTAAGTCTTTATACAAACATTGTTTTGAACGGGAAAGACATTTTAATAATATTTCAAATACATAGTTAATTTCTGTTCATACGTTTGGTTTATTCTATCATAATGCTCACCAACTACAGGTTGTAGTTTATCCTCATTTTTATTTCCCTTAACATTAAGATGGGAGCCTTCGGCTCTTTCCATGAGCTTGACTCGACAGTTGAATCCTGGAAAAAAACCCTGATCCCGTATCGATTTCACCTGTTCAATACACTCCCCTCCATGAAAGAGAGACAGAAGATGAATGAGAGGCTTAGAGAAGGATTTGTAGGGATTTTTTTCAGTCCAAACACCTGCAAAGTAAATGTCAGCACCTTTGCTATATACACTAAGTTACAAGAGATACAAACCATCGGCATCACTTTGCAGCTCAGTCTCAGTCTCAGTCGTGTCACAGCTTAAAAATATTTCTCTAACTTGTCTCTTGCCTTTCAAGTTTGAAGTGGATAATACAGCTGAGATCGATACAGGACCAGAGCTTTCAGCTGGATTCACCTCTTACTAACCTGTGATTCAATGGAAAATAAAAAGCAGGGCAAACTACCAGCAACAAACAAAAAGACAACTGTCAGTATGAACAAAAATCAATTATACCTCTAGAAAAGTAAAGATTGGCCACTTAATTTTACAAAGCAAATACTTGAAGTTTTCCCCCAAATACATTCAGAGCCCTCCTTTATATATCGCACTACTGCCTCCATTTTTACTGAAAAAGAAGATACAAAGAAGTAGTAGAAGACCGAGAAGGAGAAGAAGAAGTAGAAGTAGAAGAAGAAGAAGAGGACAGAGAAGTAGGAGAGGAAGAAGATGTTAGTGTCAGATATAAAAGTTGGGCTCAAATTAGGAGAGTCTGATGTTACATTAACACTACCAGAGGATCCCTGTCTTTATCAATACACAGTAAGCAATATGCACTGGATTTTTTTTTTTTTTTTACTTTAATACTTATGAATGCAAGAAATGTCATTTTTGTTTTTGACAAGCTAAATCTTCCTTACAGAAAATGCACAA
The DNA here is from genome assembly GCF_902150065.1 of Myripristis murdjan. Taxonomy (NCBI): domain Eukaryota; kingdom Metazoa; phylum Chordata; class Actinopteri; order Holocentriformes; family Holocentridae; genus Myripristis; species Myripristis murdjan. Next base: position 4,226,804 of record NC_043990.1, read on the forward strand.
TAAATCAATCTATTTATTCAAGGGTGTGGATGTCCTTTTTTCATTTTTTTCAATTACTTAACAAATGACAGACAGCAAAGTGCACCGTGAGTCACGGTGAGCAGCTCTCTCACCCCAGGGGTCGTTGTCAGGGTTGTACTCCAGCGCGTTCCGCCAGATGAGGTCGACGTCGGCCACAAACTCGCTGATGGTCACATACTTGTGCTGGTCGATGTTGGACAGCAGCGTGGAGAAATCCATGGGCCTCTCGATCACCGTCATGTAGTCCGGGACCTGGGGGGAGAGAAAAAAAGTGTTGGAGATTGGAAATGTATCATTAGTTATTAGTTATCATAAGTTATTTTGTGCCTTATACCAAACATTGACTGAGTTCAGCTTCACTAACATGCTAATATAGTCTTCCTTCTCTCCATTCATATCATTATAAAATCAATACTTTGGGTTTTTCTTGGGCTGCTGACATCACTTCCCATCAGACTTTGACTTTACTCTTCACATGGCATACACTCAATGATTAATCAATTAATCACAAAAAAGACTAAATTTCTTTTGCACGTGCCATTTGCTTTTCTACGTTGGTCAGTGAAACTCTTAAGTACAAAACTCCACAGGATAAAACTTGAGGCCTCACTTTAGGAATCTAATACTTTGAAGCTTTCTGACATGCTTGCTTGCCCCCCAGACACACACACACACACACACACACACACACACACACACACACACACACACACCCTAGACACACACACACACACACTGGAGCTGACCTCCTCGATATCGACCGGCTTGGTGAAGGCCTTGAAGCGGCGGTCCAGTGAAAGGCGCTCTGTGATGTTGCGCAGGAAGAGGCGGAGCTCCCTGAGCACATCTTCCTCTTGCTCCTCCAGACGGAGGAGCTCCTGTGCTGACAGCTGGCGGGGCGCAGGGGGCGGAGCCAGCGGCAGGACCTCCATGGCCTGAGTCACTGGAGGAGGAGCAGGAGGAGAAAAACTATAGGTGAAAACAAGGTGAGTGGAAATTGTAATTCTGTCTTCTTTTTTTATTAATTACATGTTGGAAGAACTGCTACATATTTAAGAAAGTTCACCAGTCAGTATCTATATAATTTGCACCTTTAGTAAAATTACCATATCTTCTTTTATGAGCTCTAAATGATTATTTGTTTTGGATATTTCATGTTATAAATATTGGCAAGAAGTACATTAACCTATCAACAGAATTTAGTGCTCTGCTGAAGAGAGTCTTCAAAAGAGGGTCAGTTTGTTTTCTCTCTAGGCTAGACGCTGCATTTTGTCTGCAAATGGGAACAAAGCGATTATACATTAATGCCTTTATATTATTATATTATATTATATTATATTTGTATTATTATTATTATGTTATTAATGAATAATGACTAATGAATAGTTAGGAAAATGACTCTTGTGAAAGTGAGTGGAAGTAACTTCCCCTCCCTCCCTGCATCGAAGTTGAAGTTGGGCTTTTGTCTGTTCACCACAGAAACACATACAAGCTTCCTTTTTGGAGGCCGGAGCCTCGGCTGCCTGGTTCAGGATCAGATCTTCAAAGAACTTCACCCTGTCCTGCCGGGTCGGGAGGCTGACAGCATGAACCTCCTCATACTCTACCCGGAACAGTGCTTGGATCTGAGGAGAGGGGACGGTAAGAGTCACAGCACTTCTTTTTTATTTTCCTGGTTTGTTATTGTTGTTTTTCAGCTCAGAAAACATGGAGAGAAAGAGCTCAAAACTACAATCTGATGCAATAAACAGAAGAAAAATTGTTCTGGATACATTCTGAAATATTCTTGTATGACCACTTGAATTGAGTTCCATAACTTTTCCAGATGATCTAAAAAAAACTGAATTTCCCTGCCTGGAATACACCTCATTCAATTACAGGACATTCCAGTAAAAGCTGCTGCAGCCCGGAGGCGCTGGCTCACCTCTGGATCCAGCTGCTGGTATGGGACACTGGCGGTAGCAAGCAGCAGGATGGGGGAGAAGGAGGGGACGTCGTCCAACAGGCTGAGGAAGGTCGCCCTGAGCGCTGAACCCGCCGTCTCCCACCATTGCTGGATGCGTGGCATATAGAGGATGCTGGGAGATGTCCGCTTGGCCTCACAAAACACCTGGGGGAGGAGGAGTCCACATTCACATTAAAATAAAAAGGGCAAAGTTTTATTTTGTGGGAAAAACATCAATCTTGCAAAGAACAGGGCAAAAAAATTAATCATTTAAAATATGTAGTTGCATAGCTTTGCCTCTAGATGTCACCAGTGCAAAAGTACAGACTGACCTTATTTTGCAGATCTGACCAAATCAAATCTCATCAAATCTGATTTAAGCCTCTTTTACACATACAGTAGTTCCTGGTAAGTTAGTGGGATAACCTTCCAGGCATTGTTTGTGATTTTCACTATTCACACATGCAGCTACATTCAGGAGGAATACTTCCATCTTGTGCCTTCTCACACATGCGATGGCAATGCCAGAGTAGATGGAGCAAGGGACAGTCTAGCAGATGGCATTAATGCAACATTTATGGTTGCCAACTGTCATAAAACTCAACTGGTGAAGAAGATGGAACAAGGCTGGATGCATGTGTAACCAACACAGCAGAAGACATCTCTTGCTATTTTCCGATGCGCAGACTGAAAGGAGCTAGCTTATTTCTGAATCTGTCCAGTTTTCAGCTATTCTTGAAAAATAGAACTAGTAATGCTGTAAAATCACCCTTGAGGCAACTCAGTCAAGGCAACCATAAACATCAGAGGTGTCTTGTGATTGGTTTGCTCACTCCGTGTGAAAGCGTGTTTCGTCAGACGTAACCCTCTAACTGCTCTTCCCTGCAATGTTACTGCTTTTATTCACAACACAGCCTTACTGGCATCTAGCCTGTAATGTTTCTAGGTCTTAAGGTGGGAAATAGCAGTGCAGATTTCCCTGAATATGACTGCACACGACCCCATGCGGGAGGTGCTTCTGAACATTTCAGGGAAAGACTGCATGTGTGAAAGGGGCTTACGTCTCAAAGCTTCGTCCATCACTTTTGATTTGCAAAATGAGTGTGGCCCTTCTCTGCCTCTTGATATGCAATTTCATATATTTTGGAAAAAAAATATGCAAGCAGGGTTTACTCCTATTGTTTCCAGTCTCAGCTTTGCAGGGCACATAAGGCTCATCTCTCTCTCAGAGAGCTCAGTTTCACAGCAGAACTTAATGTTGCATCAGTGTTTTATGTTTAGTGTCCCTCTTTACTGACTACAGTAACCCTGGTGACCACAGATTTAAAGTTTTTTGGAGCTGCATCAAAACATATTTTACCAAGCAGTTGGGTTATAAAGTAATTTCTCATAGTTGATGATTACAGTGGATGATTTTTTTCAACAAACCTCAGTCTTTTTTCTTCCCTAAACATGGTGATTTTCGTGACAGACATTTTTAAATGCAACAAGTTTTGGAGCAGTAACCAACACTGAACATGCCTCAACATAGGAAAAAACTCCAGCAGAGTCTGGAGAGATGTGAGCCAAGTTTTATAGTTTCTCATTTAGAAAACACAAACTTTGGTTTCATCCTCTGTTCAAGATTGAGCCTTTCATCCTCTGCTTGAACAGCAAGCAGAGCAACTGTTAGCCATCTCCTGTGTTTTTATTTTCAGCAGAACAAAATCCTCCGTTTCATCAGACTAGATGAGATAGTGAGCAAGTTGTCTGTGTTTCAGTGTTACCATGAAACTTTGTGTTTCACAGCGACAAAAGTAATATAATGCTGCTTCCTCTCTGTGTTACCAGCAACGCCAACGATAAACTGATGTTTGTGTTTGAGAATAAAAGAAAGTGTCCTTTTCCCTTTTTCCTTGAGTCCCGCGCACTGTTTGCTGGGTCTTACCTGGGCACAGGCCTCCTCTGGCGAGGTGCTGCTGACTCCAAACAGCACAGCCGAGTCCAGGCTGTGGACCGGTAACCTCTCCAAGGCATGAAGCACTGCGGGGGCTAGGTGGGAGCTCTGACCAGCACCAGGTCGACCCACCAGCAGCATCCTGGGACGGTGGGACATAGGGTGGTTTACTGCACTCCTGGGGGGATTAAATAAGCAAAGGAAACAGAGATGACAAAAAGAGATAATAATGCAATAATAATTAGAGAGCAAGATAGAGACTTCATTAAAGGAGATAAAATTACAAAGGCCTACACAACACCAAAGGTTTGGGAGTGCTAGTTTGTGCCAGAAAAATCCACATTAGAAAACAATCAGCAGCTATTGCTTGGAAGAAGTGCAACAAGAGCGGATTAAAAACTAAAGTGGCTCTCTGCTGTGAAAAATTTAAAGCCTTTATTTTACATCTGAATTCTGAAAAGTTAAAACAAACTAATGTCTTTCAGCCCAGGCTGGACTTTCATTGAGTTGTAAAGCCCCGTTTGAAGTGATTTTGCCCTGTTGATATTAAAAGATACTCTGGTTTCTTTTACTTATTAAAATGTTTAAGTGTCATTCTTTTTGACAAACAGATTCAAAGCAGTGACAATAAAACATAAATAATCGCTCATACATCTTTTGGTATAGTAATAATTTATTGTGAATTAAATTGTAGTGAAATTAAACTCCCTCATTTTGCTGAGGACCCTCTGGAAGACCCTCAAGGCCCTCACTTGGAAAACCACTGCTGTAGCCCAGAGTAGTATATCCAGTAATAATAGCAATAATAACAACAACAACTAATGATAATAATGATAATAATAATGACGACGATGATGATGATGATGATGACAATAAAATACTGTTGAGGTGTGACCATTTCAATTTTAGGGTTAGAGGTGACATTCACACTGGTTCCACCCACAATAAAAATGTTTTCGTTCATGTTGCTGTGAGGATCTTTGGATAAAACATTGCCTGTCATATGTGAAGTGTCCCGTGATGTTGTGCGCAGAGATCAGCCTCACCTGGAGAAGTGCAGGAAGCCGCCGCTCTTGGAGGATGAGGGTGTGGAGATGCTGGTCTGACTGGAGTCATTTCTGTTGTAAATCAGGTCGTCATCAAGGATCGCAGAGGTTAAATCTGACAGATGACACCAAAAACACCAAACTTGATCCAGTCACACAGTTCAAAAGGCTACTGAAGCTTGAATCAACATGCAAGACATGACATACACAGCTCCAAGTTTACAGGAATCAGTCAAGTTTTCAGGTCATGGAAGTGAGGACTTAGTTGTGGGTAGACTGCTCAGCCTTTTACAACGTTTCTGAACTGAAATAAAACTTGTGCTAAAACAATTAGGTAAAATTAATTATTTCACAGACAATGTATCAGTTATAATTTTAACTGATGATTCATCATTCATCAATCATTTAGCCATTCAAGTAAAAATGCCAAACATTGTCTTGTTATAGCTTGTTTTCCTTTTTCTCACTTCATGTCTTTATGAAATTAATACTTTGGGGTTTTTATTGACTGCTGGTCAGACTAGGGAAACAATTTGAAGACATCCCTTTGGGGTCTGATCAATTCCCATCAGGCTTAAGAAATCAGGAAGGAATCCTGTCTGTACATCATACATGCACCCAAATGTACTTTAAGAAAAACATGGAAAAGTTTGAAAAAGTCATGGAATTTTACACTCTGGACCAAGCCTCTCTTTGCCCACCTTCCTCCCTCTTCCTCTTCAGCCCCTGTTCGGCGTGGGGGAAAAGCCTCTGCAGAGCATCCAGGATGCAGCGCAGAGTGCCGCCCAGCAGGGGGAGCACCACAGGTGACAGAGCCTTGGCTGGCGAGGTGGCGGCACGCTGCGAGGCCGGCACCATCTTCCTCATGGCTGCCACGAAGTCGCAGCTGCTGACAGCGATGGATGAGACGTCCAGCAGGAGTCTTTGTGACGTGCTGTAGATCTGCGGGTAGCGGCGCCGCAGTGCGCACAACGCCGCCTCAGTGCACACCGCTCTGATGTCAGCACCGCAGTAACCTGGGAGACATAGAATAAACTAAACACAGAGAGACGGAGACTGACATCTTAAGAGGAAAAAGTAATTCTACACTGTGCCACTTTCAGTTTGTCTGTCATAACATGAAAGGTTTATGCTGCAATTTGCAGTTTATAGGGAGTGATATTTTGCAGAATAAAATAAATAAAGGAATAGAGTTTGAATAAAGTTAAATAAAATGAAGTTTAAATCAAGCTAGAATAAAGCTGCAAATAAAAAAATAAGAGGTACTTGTACAATCTGATCGGTGAACTACATTTTTTTTGTGTCATGATGCTGGTTTCATGACTACTTTGTCCTTGCAAAGGAGATTCTTAATTACAATTTTACTACACACCAAAACTGCCAATGTGAATTAATTTTTGGCCTTTAATAGACAGTAGGGAAGAGACAGAGAGGGGGCATGACAACAGTCCCAGGTCAAATTTGAACCAAGGACATGACAAATACAAATCAACACAACACATAAGTCCAAAAACATGTGAGTTTATTTCACAGTTTTAGAACCGGTATCTGCGTGTGATTGGACAAACACTTTCAACTGAACATTTGCAAGTAAACACACATCAACATTTAACACTGGAGGTTTTGCTGGTTAAAAAGTATTTAATTGATAAATAGAGCAAAAGATGAATAGAGTAAAAGACGTGTCATTTATGGGTTATGTTGATGTAAAGCCATAGGTTGGTTACTGAATATGGTTACTGAAGCCAAAATCCATATATCGTTGGGCTGATCTCTGCCAGTTAACCTACAGGACAAACTTACAGTATCTAGTGCATCTTGGAGTAAAACGCGTCATTAGTCTGATTAGGTCTGAGTCTGAGACTGTAGGCCTTCCCCACAGGCTGGTTTTATAAAAAAGTGTGCCTCTTAGCTTAGCTCACCTCCTGGATGAGTGTGGGATCATGTAGCTGACATTTGATCCCACAGACATCCAATAATTGAGCTTAGACAGCCTAATATTTGACCTAACTTCAAACAGTACATAAATACATAAAAGGGGTTCACTCTCGGTTCATAAAATCATCTAGAACAATCTGTGAACTATGTCTTTAACTGAATGAAAGATATTAGATAACTAATAAAACAACCAGTTATTAGAAATTCTTCATTAAATTATATATATATATTTTTAATCCTTGATGTCTGAGCCTTCCTTGAAACTGCTTAGTGTGCCCCTGGCGAGGCCTGCCTCCCACTTGGAAAATCTTTTGACTTTAATAAAACACCGGCATGTTCTTTCTCACCAACACATTTCTCTGCAAGTTCGTCCAGGAAGTCTTCAGAGGGAAGCGGGTTCCACTGCCTGGTGTGGATCTTCAGGATCTCTCGACGAGCCTGCAAACACACACACACACAGGTTCAACCACCTGAGTGAAGTAACAAAGTGCTTCCTAAAAAAAGAATTAATAAAACAGAAGTAGAAGTAATGAAACAAGCAGATCAATTAATCCACCATGTCAGACTGCACCACCAATTTACTTTGTTTTCAGAATGAGGCGGTGCTATTACTATTTTAAAGTTAAAATCATTCTTAAGATTTTTTTTGTGTGTGATCACGAACAAGTCTCTCCCAAAACTGAGCTAATTTGTTGGATGAAATGACAAAGTTCAGCTTTACTTCACTCACATCTATTTAGCTTTCCCATAGGATTACGCCACTGTTGTATTTGTATTTCCTTGTATTGCCTTTGTGTTTCTATTGTTTTTTTTATTGCATTTTTATTTCCTTAGCATCACCTTTTTATACTGATTATATATATTTATATTTATATTGTTTTATTACCGTCTATTGTATTTTTATTTCTTTGAATTGCATTTGTATATTGTTTTATTAGTTTTGAGCATTTGTATTTTTAACTTGTAAAGCACTTTGTGAGTTCCCTCTGTGAAAAGCGCTATATAAATAAATTTTACTTACTTGGGTTTGGAGAGAGTAGCAATGATAACAACATACACAAAGTAAAACAAAATAAATAAAATAATCCTTATGAGTGTGAAACATAACTTCATTGTTGCCTACAAATGTTAAATAAAAAATACAAAACTGAAAATAGCAGAGAGATATGAAAAATAAAAGAAGAAAATCTGCAAAAACTACAGAAGCACCACACCTCTCTGTCAGGCAGACCGAAGAGGAACTCCCTGTCGAAGCGTCCAGGTCGCCGCAGCGCCGGGTCGATGGAGTCCAGCCTGTTGGTGGCTCCGATCACCACGACCTCCCCGCGGCTGTCCAGCCCGTCCATCAGAGCCAGCAGAGTCGACACGATGGAGCTGCACAGAGAAAGAAAAGAAAAACTGAACCTCTCTGTCTTTATGATGTGACTCTTCTGTTAGAGCTCTGAAACTTTGGCCCCTGCATTCATTACTGTTGGTGACTTGTAAACAGGGCTGCAACTTATGATTATTTCATTTTTTAATGACTGAGCCATTAATTTAAGTGGTTGACTGACTGATCACTTTGATGCAAGGAACTGAAGCTTATTCCACTGTTGCACTCATTATGCTCTGGGCGACAGCGCTAGGTAAATGAAAACATAGATGTTAAATAAAAAGAGGGACAAAACTGACAAAGCTAAAGCTATCCCTTTTTTATTATTTTTGATCCAGCAACAGAAATACCGAGCAGCTCAGTCAGTCACACCAAACTTATGTTGCTGCCTCAATAACATTCTCAGACTCTGTTGATGGTTTTTATTTAGCCTCCATCACACCACGCAGCCTGTGTCTAACAGCCTGAGTTTCTCTCACCTGTGTATCTGGTCCTGTCGGCTGGACCGGACCGGAGCCAGGCCGTCGATCTCATCGAAGAAGATGATGGAGGGACGCATCTGGCAGGCCTGAGGACGACATATCATCACATGACTGGAAATGACACAGTCACAGAAAGTTACAAGAAACTAGCAAACTGACAGTCACTGCTGAATTTACTGTATAACAATAACCCAACAGTTTCACTTGAGCGATGTGATTTGTCAAAGACATGTTAACATGTTGATAATTCCCATCAAGCATCGTCAGCTTGTACTGTAATGTCAATATGATTACTGATATGTTTAGTGGCTTTGGAGGAGGAATAATGTGGAAATTACAGACTAATTATGGGACATTTTAAAGGATAAATTCTGTTTGGTGGATTATATACAGTTCATGCTGAACTGAAGGGCTCCTAACGTCTGGAGTTAAGTATTTTGAAATTCATCATTATTGTTATTATTATTATTATTCTTGTTGTTGTATTGTTGTTGTATTCTGTATTTTAATTATACTTTAGTGGATTCGTACAATACCTTTGCTAATAATCAAAGACAGACTACTGGCTGTAAATTAATTCTGCAGCCGGCCAGCAGAGGGCAACAGAAGGGCCAGTGTTTGTGAATGTTACCTGGTCAAACAGCAGGCGCAGCTGCCGCTCCGACTCGCCCACCCACTTGCTGAGGCAGTCAGCACCCTTCCTCATGAAGAAGGACACCTTCCTGTCACCGTGGCTACACTCGTTAGCCAGCGCCCTGGCAACCAACGTCTTCCCAGTGCCTGGTGGCCCGTAAAACAGACAACCTCTGTACAGAGGGAGAGAGAGAGAGAGAGAGAGAGAGAGAGAGAGAGATTGCTCTGAGAACTCGTATCAACTTTTCAGGAGTTTGTGGGAAACATAAATAACTCTGATACCCACCCTTTGTCACTGACACCCATTTTTTAGAAACTTTTTTCCAGTAAATATATTTCTATTCAAATGAATTGATATGATCACAGGCATGTGTTTACATATCAAGAAATTAGCAAATTAATAATAATTACAAATAAAAAAACTATGCGGTGGGCTCACCTGGGGGGCTGGATTTTGAAGTTGTCAAAAACCTCGGGGTAGATTAATGGGAAGACAACCATCTCCTTCAGAGAGGAGATGTGCGCAGTGAGACCACCAACACTGCTGAAACACACCTGAGAGTGGGGGGAGGGAAAGAATATGAGGGGGAAGGAAAGAAAAGCAGAAAATGTAGGAAGGAGGGAAGGAAGTTTTCAGCAAATAAGAGAATTTTTTATTTAATAAAATGCTGATGCTTAGGATTTACTCAGTTTGAATATTTTACAATTTGCAATTTAATTTGCGAGGCAGAAAATTTGGGCTCAGCAACAGAATACCATGTTTAGCAGTCCATTTTGGGTAGCCACTACTCTGATAAAATACCTGCTGCCTCTGGTTTAGAAATGAAAAAAGTTCATATTATGACTTCCTGTTTTTTGTTGTTGTTGTTGTTGTGCAGCTCAGTTTCTCCAGGAGCTGCCCCTTTCTGTTTCCACCTGTAAATTTCGCACAGCTCCTAACAAATTATCGCTGTTGTCTCCAGGCGTTTTCACATTTTGCTGGGCATTTTCTTGTATCAGACCTCAGTGAACACAGCAGCGGTTCCCTGGCAGGTTGGAGGTTGAACATTAACTGCAGTGTGAGGCTCAACTCACCGCCTGGTCGATCATCATGGGGTCGATGTCCGCCAGGCCTGCTCCCGCCTTCATCCTGTCTCTGTGGCTTCTCAGAACATCCTCTGCACGCAGGTTGAGCGGCTGAAACCTGGGAGGAGGAAGACCAAGAACAAAAAGACTGAGAATTGGATAAAATGCTCGCAAAGTCTTTTTGCTTCTCTGAAAATCAAGAGAAAAAGACGGGATGTACAAGAAACGGCAACTGCTGCTCCTGATGTGTGTCAGTTTAAAACCAAAGACTCAACTTAGCTGGAGGGGTTGTCCAATTATATTGTGATTCTGTGAGCAGCTAAGTCACCTAAGATAACCAGAAGGCTAATGCTAACCCTATTTTTTAAACGTAAAGGAGAATGAAACCTACTCTCAATAGTAAAACTTGTCTCTGTGATCACAGGCATCACATATGCAGGTTATGTAGCTCAGATGCTGATTTGGCATGCTGGATTTTTAATACAAATCAACGTCAGTGAGAGTTTGGGTCTAAGACATGAACCTGAGGAATTGAGAGCAAACTGAGAAAAAGAAAAAGACACTGTATTTCACAAAAATCCATATTTGCATATTTCAGAGTCTTAAATTGGAAATCTGTGAAACTAGACTCCTTCTGATGCACTTGATAGTCTTTCTGTTCCTTTTCTAGCCATGTTGCTGGTTTGTTGGTGTCATCACAGGTGATGTGGTGCATGTGCACTGAAATATTTGCAAAAACATAACATTTTACTTGATGTACCTTTTCTGTTGCATAACAAACAACATGTCAGGATCATTCCCCTCATTTGAAGACACATTAATAAGATCATTTTGCCTGCAAGTCAGGTTTACATTTTTGCACTGCACTGTAATAGAAAGAGCACCTTGAAGAACAGATGATAGCATGAGTCAAACTTTCTGCATACCACAGCACAGCATTCCCCCTTTAGTACCCGGACAGCCTGCGTGTAGCTGTCAGTTTTGCTACTGACCTTCCAGAGATTCTTCCTCCGTTTTGCTCGCCGTCATCAGAGTCATCGTCCTCATCGGAGGAGCTGGACTTCCTTGCCCAGGCGCTCTTAGTGGGCCTGCAGGTCAAACACAGAGGAGGGGAGGAGAGAGAGTGTGTGTGTGTGTGCGTGTGTGTGTGTGTGTGTGTGTGTGTGTGTGTCAGGAGGAGGTGAGGTGGTGTGGTTTTTAGATGGAATTTAAATTTTAAATAATTAATTTCTTTGTCTTTGGATGCATAATTTAATGCTGTGACTAGCACCCACCTGTGTGTCGCCCAAACCCTACAGAAAAACAACAGAGAGGAGGCAGATCATCACATGGACCAGATCTTAAGCAACAACCAACCCTCAGTATAACAACACCAGAATGCTTCTTGTTTTTGCTTTTTTAAGTTTTCTCTCTTTTATGGCTAGATTACAAATGAACTAAACCACATTAAACCAGATTAATTCATACTGTATTCAAAATTAGGTCAAAATGTAAAATTTATAAAGATTACTCTTCAACCTGTCATTTTACTCAACACAATTTTGATCCAAAAGATTATTTAGTCAACAATGGTAGTGACTCAAAAAGTATGTAAAAGTAATGACAATGCCAAAGACTGACTAAAACATGTTGGAAAAACAACAGCTAAATCTTGTTCTTTGTGGTTAGGGTTGGGACAAAATTTGTTTTCCCAGTTGTCTTTTGTATGTTACACTGGCATGACACTTCCTCAAATTCCAGTGCAAAACACAGGTTCACCTACTCAATCACCAGCAAATGCCAAAGCACGTATGACATTTTCCTGTAGTTCAATTTATGACAAGCCGAGCAAATGAAAACAATCAGAGATTAAGTTGACTTAAGTCACTGTACTGGTCACAATGCAATAACTACAGGGTCTTCAGTCTGTAGTCAAATGAGAGACATAAAGAAAAGAAAAGAAAGGAAAAGAAAAAAGAAAAGAAAGGGTAAGAAACTCTTAACAAACTGACCTGTAAGTTCCTCTGCTGGCTGTGTTGGGTCCAGAGGCGCTGATCCGGTAGCTTCCTCTCAGAGACGCTAAACACCAGAGACAAGAGTCACAATAACATCGACAGTAGAAAACTGGTGTTGCCTGGACTTTTGTGCTTTTAACATACAGTATCCCAGGTATCATTGTCTCCTTTTTTAGATTCGCCCAAATTTTTTTCTTCCTGTCTGTCATAAAACACTATTTTGCTTTAGTTTTTATTTTTGTAATTTCTTTTCCATGTCTCCATACTGCTGGTAGCTTCTAATTTGGATGATGATCAGTTAAAGTCAGCCTGGCTAGAAGCGAAAAGCCAAAAGTATAAATGTAAATGTCAAAGAGATTTATCATCTGGTGTTTCAGAAATTAACTGGGTGGGGCTTAGATTTTCTACTGATGAAGTTTGAGTTTCTCTTTTATTGTCTGTTCAGCCATGGAGGTTATCACTGCTCATGCTCACTACCCAGTTCATCTTCTGTTTATTCCAAACAAACTGGAAATGTAAAATGCGTCACTTCCTGTGCACAGGGAAAGAGCTACCAGACAGCCTGTTGTTAGTGAGAAAGATTAAAGAACTGGATCTATTAGTGTTGTTTTATCAATTTGCAAAAGAGAGAAAGGGAAGTGATTACCACGGATTATAATTTTAACCATTTAAATGGCTCAAACTTCAGTCTGGGGCCAGTTTTTAAAAAGACACGAACCGCTGGCTCCATTCAGTCTAGCATCGAAGCTCTCGCTGACGTCGCTGTCCAACGAATTTTTCTCTTCCTCTTCCTCTTCCTCCTCTTCATCTCCTTTGTCCTCACCTGGAAATAACAAGCAGTTCACTCACCAGGAAACAGAAACACTGAGAGTTTAAATAATTAATCTCCCTCCCCCCTCCTGTAATCACTTCCTCCTCACACTGAATTATTTCCTCCTCTTTCTTGTTATACTGTTTCTACTCTGTAAGAAAATGTCTGTCTTAAGTTTTTTCATCTCATCTTCAAATCTTGTTTTTCCCTCAAACGAGGTTAAAATCTGTTAGTGGAATGAGGTAACCCCACTTGTTTCCAATGTTAATCATTCTGTTTCCAGAATTTTCTTCAATCAAATGTAATTTTCTTGATCCTAGTGACTGATCTGCCTTATTCTACCTTTCAACAGATTTATGCTTGTTCCCAGAAAGACCCCTGAAACAAGTGAAAGTGCACTGATAAGTGGGATTAGATCATGCCACTGGCAGATTTTTCCCTTATTTGAAGAAAAACACATTTTTAACACGAGACTAAATTATGTATTATAATAGAGATTTTTCTTGTAGTGTATTCTTACTCTATCTCACCTGGATCTCTCCAGTCTTGGGCAAAAAACAACTTTATCTATGCCAGACAGTGAGTTAAATCTACTGTCTTGGCACTGTGGCTCTAACCTTTGCCCTCCTTGAAGCTGATGCTCTGATGCCTGATTCTGCTGCTGCTTTCATTTTAAATCACTCATGAAAAAACTCTAAAACGTGCTGTAATGTAAATGTAAATGTTGATACAAACTGTTGCTGTCATCCATCGGCACCGCCGCTTTCCTCCTCTGGGCTTTGGAGTAGATATTCTGTAATTTCATCAACACAAACAAACAAACAAACAAAAAATGTAACTGCCAGGAATAAAAAGCAATAATTACTTTTCTCATCCAAGGTGCTCTTTCATTTGAAATAAAAGACATGATGTGTTGATGTGTTGTTAACTGAAGCTCCTTTGTGCTTGATGAACAGCTCATGTTTTAACATAAAAAGTTTGAGAAGAAATTAATCTGTGCCGGATCTTCCTGTACCTTCAGCAGTGCGCGGATCACTGTGACAGACTGAAGGATAAATGTGTTCAGCAGTTACAGTTCCAACATATAACTTCTCCTAAAAACGTTCTCATTCCAGGACATGTATTTCAATTCCACATGATCCACTGTGTAAATAAGACAGCTTCCCCACTTTGATGGATCCAGGCTAACGATTCCTAGACTTCAAGTCTTTATGCTAAGCTAACACGAAATGTTATCCATAGGAACGGAACCACTGGACGTACAGAGATGAAAATAGCATCAAACATCTTGTCTCAGTCTGAGTAAGTTGGAAAAAGGCTACTTGCCCAAGCGTTGGAGTATTTCTTTACAAATCTCACGTTTAAATATCTTATGAAAACACCAATAGTCATCCCTACAACATCGACATCGAGGTGCTATTTGATTGCATCCTTGTTCCCTCTTAAGTGTTTGTGTTAGATGATAACGTGAGCAGACATTATATAGATCCTGGCATTTCCAGCCATTTCTCTGTCAGGCCAACATTATGTACTTCAGCAAACTTTTGTACAATTTTTATGATGTTCCATAGGTTGTCCCAAGAATTTAGTAAAGGACCCATGACCCATGGGAACTCCGACTTTATTTTGGAGGAGTCCCTCTTAAACTGGGATCATTTTTCGCTCGCCAGTTGAATTATAGTGAAAACAGCCTGAATGACTTCTTATTTGCCCACTTCGAGAACAACTGATCTCAAACTTTTCTATGGCAAAAACGCCTCCGGCTGGCTCTGCTACCGTCCAATGTGGTGGCAGCTGATAAAACCTTTTTCCTCGGTGGGCTGCTGCTGCTGGGACAAGAACAATATGAGAGAGAGATTAGCCACAGGGGCGAGGGTGGTGCACCCATCTGCACAGCGCCACCCTCTCTGTGCGGTCGACACCCTCTCGTCATGACCTGATAAGAGAGGCAGCACCCACACAGAGACGGTCCTGACTGTGCTGCTCCAAAATGTAAACACAACAAGGCCTGGTCCCTGCAATCACGTTCTAATTCAATTCAACAATGAGCTGGCAGATGGGAAACAGAGACTAACAGTGTCACACAGATGCAACTGATCAACATCTATGTGACTCTATGGTGCATTCACAGCCAGCATGTTCAGACCAGTTCTCTGAGCTCTGCAGTTTCCTCCTTCAGTTCAGGGGAGAACTCAACTTTTTTGGCACCAGTTAAAAATGAGAAAATGTGCGTGGACATTGAGGAAATCCAGGATCACAAATCACCATGCTTATGTTTTTATACTCTTCTCCTGGCACACTTGCAAAATACGGTTTCTATACTCAACGAGTCTTCAAGTTGAAATAAACTTTGAATGAAAAAACTGCACAAGAAATGACCCAAAAACAACAAACAAATAATGAGTGGGAGCTGGCAGTGGAAGCTGAGATCTGATAGCCAGCAATTTCTTGGATTCATAAAACCTAGCCTAACAAAATAAACTCGCACAGTCAGCTAGTTCTTCATGTGTTCTCATGGATCACTAAATCATTTTAGACCATAAAAACAGTTCTGGTCCCAAGGTTTCCAAAGATCCCAAACATGGGCTGCTGAATTCCGGGGAAATGTGTCTAAAATGATGCACAAGACATGAAGATATTTTCTATTTGATGTGATGCTGTAGCCATAAAACAGAGGCGTCTTGGCTTTGAATATTTCACTCAGTATCAGTGAGATCGAGCTTCAATTCAGTTGCAGCCAGCAGAGACACTGTCCAACAATATGGAGAAACTTTGAAGCTATTTGAGGGGAAATTTAAGAGAAAATAAGAGTTTAAATGCTTTTGTATTTTTTTTTTTTTAATAAAGCACAGCTCACATGGGACCATGATTGATAGCGTTTTGTAGAATGAACTGTTTTAAAATCCATAGCATGATTTCACTGAGTGTACTAGAGTGGTTGTTTTCAAACTTTTAAGATTTTATTCTCTCTGGATTAATCTCACCACTATTTGTCAGTATGACCTCAAAACAATTTAACCTGCTGAAAACTGATTGACTTACTTTGCTCAAAAACAGGGAAAACTGTATTTTAGATAAATTAGCAAAAAATTACTAGGAGCATTGGCAAAAAGAAAAAAAAACATTGTGATGGTGGATTGACATCACACTTCTTGAGTTCAGGTGTGTTCAGACCAAACATGAAGCGTCACGGATTTGTGAGAACACAGCTGTGAATTTTTCACTTAAGTTGAATACGAATACGCACGTCTTTTGCAATAGGGAAACTCACATCACAGGCCTGCCGCAAATTTGCTTCTTTGCACTGACTTTGTATGTAATCGCGCCGTGTTAAAAACTCGCATCGTGTTTGCTGTGAACATACCTTTAGACTTTGTTCATTCACCATTCACAAGCATTTAATATTGAACACAGACTGAGGTGTCTCTTGATATAAGGGTCTTTAGGGGGCAAAATCACTAACTATGACCCAGTTATATCACTACAGTCCCAGGAGCTGCACGGGAGCAGTGAGAGCTGGTTCTTACTCCCTCTCTGGAGTTGCTGAGCCTCCTCTTCCTCTTCATGCTGTCCATCCTGTTCAGGGCTGCCTTGCTTGTGCTGAGGAGAAAACAGAGAGGAATGCTCGGTGGAACTGGAAAAATTACTAGCACACTCATAGTCTTGATGCAAAAGTTTTCTTCCGACGCTCGCTTTCTTTACATTTTCTTTTAATTTTTACATAAGATGTACTTTGGCCATGTTCAGACTGCCAGGCCAAATCTGTTTTTTTTTGTCATATCCAGATTGTATCCAGATTGATTTTAGAAGTCTGCACAGAAAAAACCCAAACAGAATGAAATTTTTGCAAACCACATTTGGAGGTGGTTTGAAATGCGATTCCAGTCAGATTTCTACAGATGTGCCTCAGTCCAGATGCTCACTTGGCGCTGATGCCGTCAAACATGTTGGAGGAGGCCTGGTATCTGCAGGTTGGTCTGGTCGGCCTTGTGCTTCGCCTCAACTGCCTCCTCTTCCCATCACCTGAAAGAGGAAGGCAGAGCAGCAAGGCTATATCACGTAGGACTCACCCGTATTGACATTGATTGACATGATATTGACTGTTACGAATTTCTTGCATCAATACTCAGTATCTCAAATTTTGACGAATTCCCTGCCAAAATATGACAGCATTGTAGCTAATGATCATTTTCATTGTTGATCAACCTGGGGATAATTTGTTCAATTCATTAATTAATCAATTTGTGTTTAAACTGAAAAATAAAGCCATCAATCAATCAATCATCTATTGTTTATTCTATAAAATGTGACTAAATTTCTGTTTTCTAAGTCAGTTAATGGGCTGGAAAACGACCAACTAATCCACTGAATTTGCAAACAAACTGTTAGAACACATTCTGGTACATTCCTGTAATGTAACTAATTTGTAAAAAAAAAAAAAAAAAAAAAAAAACTTAATATTTCCTGATTTCCCTGGAGAACTTGGAAAATTCTCTGATTTTCTCTCTGGAATATGTCATGAAAAATGCTTTAATATTCCATAGTACTTACCATTTAAATCATTGTCGTTCCTCAAAGTGTTATTAAGCCTGTCAGATCTCCTAAGATATTACAAAATAAAAAAAACAGCACTCAGTGTAAGAAAACATTTTATGAGGTGTAGCCAGGCAAACCTTTCCTGAGGTAAAGTGAGTCTGAAAATTGCTTTATGTTGCATCATGTGAGTTGGTGTGATGCCAGACACAGCCCATAATGCCACTGCTGCAGCACCTGTGCTTGTGAAATAAAACACACATTAGCATTCATGTTTATCTCTCTTAGTCAATCATGTTGTGTGCTCTATTCCACCTGGCACTCATATGTTTGAAGCACTTACTAGGAGTAACATACTTACTAGAAGTTAACATTTCTCAGCAAGGTCTAGTTTTCAAAGCATCACCTCACACTGCAGTTTGATTTTTTGATTTTTGCATGCCAGCACTCCTTGAGGCGAAAAAAACAGTGCCTGGCCTATACGTAGTAAGTGCACACAGTTGCAGCTTGCAGTGTGTGTTGTACAACGCGTATGAGATGTGGAGTCCTGAGAGCCTGCAGCTCAGTGGGTGGGGCGCCCAGGCTCAGACTACATGCATTACACTGAGGGTGTTTTGAATGGAAGTATCTGTCAAATAACATCATGTATATATAACTATATATATAGGTAACAGGTATATTCCACCTTATAGTCATCCTCACTGGTTGTCCTTCTTTGTCCTCAACATGCCTCTGTCCATCATCTTCAGCCATAAAATCCTGAGAAACACAACAGGAATTCAGGAGCAACTTCAGATTCATCAAACAAGGATCTGTGTCATACAGCAAGCCCGGATAACACGGGACTCATTCATAATCAATAGAATTTATTTTCTGGGTAGACTAACAGGACAGTTCATTTAACTGTGACTGTTGATGCTTGGTGATTGTGTTGCTGTTTTAAGGTGTGAATTTTCATGAAATGACATGAAAAAACAACACATGTGCAACTTGTAACTTTGCATTTGTAAAAGTTTATTGGGATCACAGTTAAGGGCTAGTTCACTGAAGCTAAACTAAAAACTTGGTTTGAAAAATGTTTTAGTTGACAGAAATAAAAATGAAAACTTTAGGCTTTAGAAACAAACAAGATGAAGCAATATTGTATACTTACAAAACTAACTAAAATAAAACAAGTCAGCTACCTTCACAAACTGTTGGGTTTCCTATTCTCACAAACAGCCTGCATATTCGAAGAAAAAAAAAACGAATACTGAAACTAAAATGAAGAAAAGTTTACTAAAATGTAACATTTTTAAATAATGAAAACTAAACTGAAACTAACAAAACTACTCTGGAAACTAAGTTAAAAAATAAACTGAGCTGAAAACAAAAATTAAAAACAAAATAAAAATAAAAACTAATGAAAAATACACAACTAAGTAACTGCACTGGTCAGCCAGATAATGAATCTAATGTTCTGTTGCATCTGTTCCCGTGTTTTTATGATACACTCTGCTGTACTGCTTCTGTCATTTATAGCATGCAATGTTTTAATTTGCACTAGATGCTGGTACCACAAGCAGAATTTCTGCACAGGGATAGCCTAATAAATCAATCAACCAATCAAATTAAGTCTCCTCTTCCGCTTATTATAATAAATAAATGTCGTAACAATTCAAAATAATGGTAAAGTTGTCAAAATTGTAATAGCTAATTAACCAAAAAATGTAATGACAGGACAATATTCAGAGCTAATGATGATGATAATTATTATTTTGTAAACATAAACACTACTAGCTACTAGTAGCATAAACATTAATAATGAATAATGGCCAACCCTGATGTCAGGTTGTTGTTTTGTTTTAGAATAGCATGGAACTTAAACTGTACTGAATAAACAAATGCAAACAAAAATTCACTGTCAAATAAAAAATTATGTCAAACTTCGCTTTGTCCCCACTTTTTATTATGATATTATCCCAGTGGTTCTCAAATGGGGTGCCCCAAGTGGTATATTGGAGTACAGCAGGCGGTTAAAAAATAGCAGTCATGCATAATTCCTACAATAACTAGCCTATGGTATAATAAGGAGAATAAAAACTGTAAATGTAGGTCGGATAAACCATATTTTAATATATTAGTGGTTGAAACGTAGCTGCAATACAGATGAAAACATACAGCTGAGGAATAAGTGGGAAAAAAAAAAAAAAAAAAAACAGATCTGACAAAATCTCCTCAGTATCAGGTTGTTGTCTCTGACACTGCTGGAGCTGGACTAGACCTCTTTATATTGGCTTTTTCTCCTACCAAATGTTTTTTTTTTTCCCCACTGGTACTTGTCTGAAAAAATATTTCAAACAGGGTACATTATTGAGAAAAGTTTGGGAACTACTGTATTAAACCATGTTCTGGGCTGATGTTTTTTTTTTTTTTTTCTGTTGGCCGGCCGTGGTGATTCCGTATTCATCCGCTACCCATAACGGATAGTGTAACCATAGCAACAATAAAAAAGCACACCTCAGATATGACTTGATAAAGTAAAGACCGGGAAGAAAAACACACCAGTAGAATATTTCACACTGTTTTCACCTGTTTACTCTATATATTGTTGATAAATAACCATGGTACAAGCGGGATAATCTACGGGCGGGACACACGAAGTTGTTGGTTTAAAGGGACCGGGAGAAAAAAAGCTAGGTGGCACTTAAAAAATACACAGATACAGCACGGCAAAACGACATCTTTGAATAAAAACAGCAACAGATTAATTAATAAAGATTAATTAATAAAGACAAAATTTTTAATGGAACTGTGTGTTATTTCGCGCGATACACCTTCGATAGCTTGACCGGCCACACCCACTCAGTTCGGAATAAAATTCGTTAAAAATCAAATGATGCACTAGACTCTAAACCAAACCGAACATATGAAAATAAAGTAAAATAAAGTTGAATCTGACTTTTAAGACTCACATTAGCCAGCGTCCTTCTCCCAGCTGCGGACCTGCGGGAAGCCTGCGGGTGCGGGGAGCTCGTGGCGCCGGGATCCGGGTCCCCCTTCCCGCGTAACGTCACCATGGCAACAACTCACACCGCCTAGCTTAGACCGGCTAGCAGGCAGAAACCACGGAGGAAAGAAATGGAGATGCAGCCGATGTGTCTGTGTCTGCTCGGTGGTGTGTTGGTGTGTTATGGGGCTGAAACACACACACACACTAGGACACACACACACACACACGCTCACTAAAACACCCAGAGAAGGAGGTGGTGTGTAGGAGGAGTCCGCCGGCTGCTGCCAGACCCCTGGCCCGCCTGTCCCGCTTCAAAACGTCGCCTCCTGCCGCCGCCCGGTGACGCCATGACGCAAGTTACGTAAGTCAAAAACATTCATCCTATAGAAACTGAATTGCGATTGGACTCCATTCAAGTTCTATTTTAGTTTTGATCAAGATTTTTAAAAAATAATATTAAAATCAATTCATTAAAAAAAACACAGGAATATTTTTGAAGAAATACCCGATAATGTGTGTTCCTCCAGTGGATCTTGTTTATTTATTCCTTTATTTTCTCATTCCGACTACATTTGTAATTGGAGTTATAATGACACTACAACAACAATAATAACAATGATAATTATTTTGTTATGTTTACTGTAAACTTAGTATTTTCTGCTGATAGTCTGCTCTGGCAATGTTTGTATACTTGGTTCAATAAAGTTCATTTAAAGTTCAAGTTCAAGTTATATTCTATAAGCTACAAGTCAAAGATTGATTAAATAAATAAGTTACACTACTCGATTGGCAACAAAGTAGGCCTATACTATGCATTATCTCTAATTAAATGAAAGAAGTCCTCCTAAGTACATATTCATTATTCATTAATTAATCGCTCTGGCCCAGCTGGTGATCTCTACCTGGTCTTCCAAAAATTATCTGCTTTGAAATTATTCCAGATTCATTCTACAGTCCCTGGAGTTATTTTGTTTGGACAGTCCTGCTATCAACGTCCAGTCCAGTGACCCCACAGCCAACACAACAGGGCTGGGCCCCTCGGGGTCATGACTGGGCACAAGACAACTGGACAGAGAATATAGTCATGTCTGCATCTGTACTGGTGGATCCACACCAGTACTTTGTAGCTGTGATCAGGCTGGACGTCCAGGCTGCTTCAAAACTGTTGACATTACTGGATCCAAACATATCAAATTCCCACCTTTGTCACCAATCTACCCCCCCCCCCCCCCCCCCCCCCCCAAAAAAAAAAAACAAAAAAAAACAAAACAGCATCACCATTCCAACAGCATCCTGTGGACTTTTTAAAAATAAGCTTTATTGAGAAAATTCAGTTTACAAAAGCCCACGTGACCACAGAGCCTGCAAACACCATTCACCCACTAGACTGGGAGTCTATAGACAGGGACTCCAAAAACCAAGCATTCAGAAGCAGGTTACATTTTTCAATAATGAATGAAACTGAATCATGTATATTAAGTGCACAGTGATTATTTACAAGCTGCAATACGATTGCATTTATCACTACAAAAAATGTATAACTGAATTATTCATATTTAGCACAGAGCCTCAGACATAACAGTGTCCTGCCTTAATTTATGTTTGTCTTTTCCTGAGTTCATTTGAGATTTGGACATTGTGAAAGAAGTGTCCCCAAATCACTACACGTCCAAACTTATGAGTCCCCAATTTCAGAGCACAACTGAACCGGTCCTAAATTCAGGAGGGAGTCTAAAAAAAAAAAGAAGTCAGATATCTTTACGTAAGATATGCATCTGCAATACTGGAAATTCTTGGTCAGGAGCATTAAAACCACAAGAAGGAAGCAAGATTCAATTTACTGAATGCTATGGCCTCTGATTTTGGATTTGGCAGGACAGTTACATCTGACGCACATCTGGGCCTTTCTTAACAGAAAATGTGATAAATTAGTTTGTGCTCAGATCATAGCTCTGTCTCATTTTCCATATATTCTTATACCTGTTTGTCACGGCAAATTTGTCACTTTCTTTGCTGCAGCTCCTTCATGTTTTCACCTATCTCAGGTGAAGATGAGGACCGAAAATAATGAACAGCATTCCTGTTACTACAGTAGTTAATTAAAATAAAAAAACATGTTCACACTTTGACTCGTGAGGTCAGATGGATGGTTAGGAGTCTTTCATTATATTCATTTAACACGCCGTACAATGTGTAAATATCTCAAAACAGCAAAGACATCACATAAACACAAATCTTTCATATTTACATATTCAAAGGCACGCTGAGCTGACCTTTTTTCTTACATTTTGATTTTCAGAGTCATGAATGAAGGTCACGAGCCTGGGCACTATCCTTGATTCAGACTAGAATTTTAAATCAAACTTAAAAGATGGTGACGGTTTCTTTCATTTAAGGAATATTGCAAAGGCACCGGCATCATGTCATAACACGATGCTGAAAAACTAGCTGATTTATTTCAAGCAGACTACACTACTGTAATGCTCTCTTCACTGGTCTTCTAAAACAATCCACTGATAAACTCCAATTAATTCAGAGCTCTGCTGCCAGACATTCAACTACAACAAGAAATAGAGCTCAGCTCAGGTTTAGTGAAGCTACACCAGCTCCCTATGTCTTTTAGGATTGATTTTAAACTTCTACTTCTTTATAAGGCTCTCAGTGGCCAACTGATTAAGTTAATTTTGTCTTCTATTGCAATATACAAGTGTTTTCTTGTAGGATGCTTCTGAGGAAGACTGGAGACACAGTCAAAACTGTCAAGCAGGTATGAACAGCTCATTCTCTTCATTTGTCTGAATAGAAGAAAACACTTGTATAAGGCTCTCGGTGGGTTAGGACGGGCCCACATCGCAATTTTTTTGTCGTCGTATAATCCTGAATGGCCTCCTAGATCCTCTGCCGCTGTTTTTTTTTTTAGGTACAAACTATCACCTAAGTAAGAGAATAGGCAGCTCAGCCTTTTTTAAAATACTCGCCAAAATTATGGATTTCCCTTCCCGAGGCTCTAAGAGATGCAACAAACTCTGAGAATATTTTTAAACCACAACTGAGAACTTATTTACTCAACATTTCTTTTAACTGTCACATTATTTTGTCTTATTCTTTTATTCTGTTCTGTTACATATTTTGTCTTTTGTTGTTTCTACAGATTTTTCTTTATTTGTGTTATCTCAATCTTTAATGTGTCTTGTTGACATCCGTTTTACTGTCTCTACTCTTTGTTTTTCAGTTGTATCATTACGATTATTGTTAAAATTTTTTGGCCGCCTTTAAATTCAAATACTCGCGACAAGAAAAGATAGTAAAGCATAGTTTCACTTCTGAATTTCATTTCGCAAACAACTCAGGCCACTGGCTGGACCGATGCTCCATTCGCCTCTGGGGGACTTGAACTTTTAACGATGTCTTCGTCTGAGCCACGGCCTGCAAGGGGACAAAGATTTTCTTTTAATATGCATACTGCAAAGATAGAGGACCATCTGATATTTTTTCATGCAATTTGTAGGGACTGGATGGTGTATCTATAACTAAAAATGCAACAAAACTATTTGTGGGGCAGGAAAATGAATACTGTTTTCTATTCCTCTGTACGTATCACAAATGACACGCTGCTCATCACAATATCACAAGCCAACCATCAAAATTATATTGTTCTCCATTTGTTGTGACATTTTTAGCAAGCCAACCAATTTCCCTGCTGTTAAAAAAATGTGGCTCAGAAATAAACATACAATAATTAGGTCCAGTGGCTTTGTTGTCACTGACGTTTTATTTATTACATCACTTAGCTCTCCAAGACAGGGCTGTTTCTCTCCTGACAGCAGACTTGTGACATGAATAGAATTTTGGGGGAAATTTTGGTCATTTATATTACAGGGTATATGCAGGAATCTTGAAGTTAATTTTAATACCTTTTTAAGACTTTTTCAAGACCCTTTCAATATTTTTTAATACCTCACCGCACAACAACAGAGTACTTTTTACCACAGATCTTTTGTAGCCCAGAGGAGATATGTTGCTCAAACACTCGGTATGTAGTGTTAGTGTATGTTTATGAGTTGTGGAACATAATAAATTATCTTGCAGGAGTAGATGCTAAATTATTTTTTGTTTTAAAAATGTAAATTCATTATCAAACGGACCTAACAATTCAACTACCATGAGCAGTAGTATGCCTGTGTGAATGAGCAGTAATATGCCTGTGATAACACAGATTGAAAAATAAGCCGAAGTGATACCTCTTCTATGAATAGACAAGCTAAGCCAGTGTGCTGCTGTTAGCCAGTGAAAATATTTCGGAGTGGCGACTCTTCACTTTGTTACACAAACTATGTCAGCGCGCTGCTGTAGCTGGAGAGTTGCTTTGCTTTTTGGACTCGTACGGTGCCGGTGCAGGCGAAACCACTGGAGGGGTTGTGCCACCCAGGTTTGCTTCCCTCCGTGTAATTCTCCCCAGACATACGTTCATATTCCACACAAAACAACATTTCATTCAAATTATGTCAGATTCCGCATTAAAAATAGATTCCTTTTTATTTGGCAAATTCCGCGATTCCGGCCGCGATTCGGCCCTAGTTAAGTTGAACGCATGGATTCATGTAACATTTCGGTGCATTCGTAATATGCATTGGGAGCACCAGAGCGTACTTTGTGCTTCTGAATTTCCACCCGCCCGCTCGCTCTGGCGCTCTCAGAGACAATTTACAAACGCACCCATAATAGCCTAGTTTTTTATGTACCTGTTCATCTTTGTTTTTTACTAAAAATGAATAAATTAACATACTTTTACGATGTTTTTGGGACTCAAACTCTTGGACAGCTAATTCAGAAAAAATACTTTCAAAATTTAAGACTTTATAAAACCGTGATAAGACTTTTTAATACTTTTTAAGGGTCTTAATTTTCCCAAAATTGATTTATCACCTTTTAATACTTTTCAAGACCCCGCGGATACCCTGTATTAACATCCTTTCTGCAAAATGAGAATCTGTGTCATTAGATGCGTAAAGTGTCTGACTTTAAATCATTGTATAGCAGAGAGGTAAAGAACTCACCAGAATCACCAGAGCCTTGACTCTGCCTGTCACCAGCTGCATCTACAAAGAAATCAAAGACAGTTAATACACCAATAAACAGTGGGTGATTATAGTCACCGCTACACTTGCAGGATTAAGCAGGATTTTGCTTTTTATGAGTGTTTTTTTTTTTTTTTTTTCACAATGGAAAACAAATCATTACCTCAAGTTCAAGTGTTTTCTTGTCTAGAAAATAACTTGAAATAAATTATCCATTAGTTATTTTTCCTTTTTGTTTGTTTGTTCGTTCCTCATTCATACATGCGCATCATCATCAATAATGATATTATTCAACTATGGATTCCTCATTTTGGAATTCTTTATTTGCTGTAGTTGTAACTGAGTGGAGAAAAACATCAGGTAGTACAGAGGCAGAAATGTTTTTACCAGTCTGATGTTTGGCTGCTGGGCCCTCCTGCTCTGGGGGTCCTCCTTCTGGGAATAAAAATAAATAAACAAACACCACTTAGTGAAAAATATTTTAAATTTGAAAATAAAGCCACGTTCCAGTGTCTTCATTTTAAAACATTTTTGTGCTTCCATGGATCACTATAATTTTTCTTGGTGATAGTTATTTTATCTTCATTTCCACAGCTGCTATTAACTTATTATATGTTGGTTTAATCATTGCAGTTTTAGCATCGCTATGATATTACTGACTGTTTTGACTTGTCCTTGCATGTTCAGTGGAGCACTTTGTGCCCATGTTCATTAGTTTCTGTTTTATTATCCATTTTTCTATAGAAAAAAGCAACTCCAGTATCATGTGATTCAGGGAGCTTGCCACTAGCTTACATAGGTAAACTTCCTAACATGTATTCGTGTTTCAAGATTCCTTAACATGGTTAAACAAAGTTTAACAGCAAAACACAGAGGCAACATGTCATCAAACATGTGACACAGCAATGATTCTGCCTCAACGATCCAACTATTAAACCACCACCTTTATGGCAAAATTCAAAAATTTGTCCCATTACCTGTCCCATTGGATGGCCCATTGGGTGTCCCATTGGGTGGCCCACTGCCTGCCCCATTGCCTGCCCCATTGGGTGTCCCATTGGGTGGCCCACTGCCTGCCCCACTGCCTGCCCCATTGGGTGTCCCATTGGGTGGCCCACTGCCTGCCCCATTGCCTGCCCCATTGTGTGTCCCATTGGGTGGCCCACTGCCTGCCCCATTGCCTGCCCCATTGGGTGGCCCATTGGGTGGCCCACTGCCTGCCCCATTGGCTGCCCCATTGGCTGCCCCATTGGGTGGCCCATTGGGTGCCCTATTGGGTGGCCCATTACCTGTCCCACTGGCTGCCCCATTGGGTGCTAGGAGTGGTGTGGTCACTGAAGTAATGGGAACTGCGACACTGCCTGAGGGAAAAAAGCAAAAGGATAGGTTTAACACTGACAGATTCTGATGTATCTATAAATCCATCTGACCATCAACTCTTTAGACTGGCTCAAGATCATTGAAAAAAAAGAACTGTCTTACTGACAAGTGCTGGATGTCCACATATTTCCTTCAGCTTAACAAAACAGATGTGAGCACACCAGCTGTATTATTTTCAGAAAACCCATATGTTTGGCCCAAATTTCTATGCGAGGACTGTCCAGTTTACAGAGGTCACATTACAGGGTTTCTGAGTGATGAAGGCCTTTTAACCCCCTGAACCCCAAACCCGCGGGCGGGATAGAAAGACATTTATTTTTTTAAAAAATCGCCAAAATTCAACCGTTTATCACAGCTGGAAGCTTTAAAAACCTATTTTTTTGTCGGAATTTGAATTTTTCGACGGTCCCTGAATGCAACATGTCCGACTTCGGTTTAGCGGTAGAAAAAAGGACGAAACTAAGGCTAAAAAAGCGATTTTCATTCGAATAATTTTATTATACATGCTTCATTCAACAATTCGCCAAAAAATAGTCGTTTACTCAATCCAGATCATTCAAAAAACAGAAAATTCTGCGGCCTTCAGCGGATTGGAGACATCTTGATTGATTCAGGTGAGCCCAACAGTCGTGTGACAAAAATTCACTGAATTTCAGTGTGTAGGCAGCAGTAGTAACATGGAAGGGGGCAAGGCAGTAAAAACGCCTAAGCTTATACAGGTTGGAAAAATGTTAATATTTCAGGAAATACATCATGTGAAGCCCTACTCTTTTTTTTTCCTGGATCAGTGACATTTGTGGGCACCTGAAAAAATGTTCTGTACATTTTTTCCAGTTTTTCTCGATTTTTGTAAAATATTATATTATTTTTTTTATTATTTATGGCACTATAACTCTTTCATACTGTGTGAAAGACATTTTTGAATGGCTTCAGGTGATAGCCACAGCTGTGTTGTTTCCATAGAGGTGCAGCACTTGTAATTGCAGTGAAAAACAAGCACACAGTGAGCCAACATGTGAGGGGAGCAGAAAACGCCCCAAAACTGCTTGGGGTTCAGAGGGTTAACTTTCAATCATTCAAACTGTTATCTCTTGCTGCCACTTGGGGGCACCAAAGACTGAACCTGACTAGTGCAGTTTTAAACCATCCAATAGGAATCCTGGTACACAGGGAAAAATACTTCCCATGGGAGGCAGTGCTGTCAACACAAGGACAAGACAAAAGTCATTGTTACCCATACATAGACCAATGTGTGGCGCAGCGCCACACAATCAACACCAAGCGCCACAAACTGATTCTGCTTTTTTTTCCCCCAATGCGATTTTGAAACATAAATGTCCCTCTGTTCATGCATCTCTGCACAGCACTCTTTCTCCATGTCATTCTTGTTCTCACACACAAACAGACATGCATGCATACATGCCAGTGGTGCGCGGGTACACTTATAAACGACCTGCACTAGCCCGACGTTTTCAACCAACCCGATCGCAACTCGGACTGTAAGTAGGGCGCTTGAGTTCTTTTTCAGGAAGCCACGTAAAATTAGGTGTCCTGATACGGCATGCAAGCTTTGCACCAAATAGGCTAATGCTGTTTCATTATTTTAGTTAGCTGCCTTGTTGTATCTTTAGTAGTTTCTAATTTCTAATTAAAGTATTTAATTTATTTTTTCTATTATTATATTTATATTGTTACATTATACTATTTATTTTATTTTACCTGGAAAAAAAAGTTAAATAGAAGAACAGGTTGATATTGGTCGAGGTAGGTCTTGAGTTCAGCATTTGAAATAAAAACCTCCAGCTTTAGTTGTTTTTTGCAATTCATTCCTTGAATGTCACAGAATCTAAAGATTGCAACTAAAATAGGCAAAAATTCAAGTAAAAACTAAACTTTAACTTCAATTTTGGTGAATAATTCTCAACCAGAAACTTAAAAGACAGGTCTTCTTCCAACATGAAGTCCAGGTATTTGTACGAGCAAACTAATTCTACTGGCCTGCCCTGTAATGTATGGAGTTGGGGCGAGGAATGAAACCAGGCAGGGTTCTGGTAAAAATGTTTTTAGTTGTCTTCTCTTAAAGAACTTACTTTAAAGAATTAAGATTGAGCTGAATAATTTCAAATGCTTCTTGTAGCTTTAAAATTGTCTCAGCAGATGACTCTGAAGAACAATAGATAAGCAAACAGGTGGATATTTAACCTATAGCAGCTTCAGAAAGTGTGTTTTTGAATGCCGCCCGCTGCACACAGCCTGATGACCGACTCCACGCCACTCGATTCCCCCACCGGTGCCAGGGGGCACCACAAATTGCTACCTGGTCTGTGGGAAACACTGAAAGTGTTTAAGTATGTGTAAATGTATGTACGTTTGTATGCACAAGTCTTATTGCCATGTCATCAGACATGTGACACAGCAATGATTCTGCCTCAACTATGTAACTATTAAATCAACACCATTATGGCTAAGTTCAAAAATTTGTCCAATTACCTGTCCCATTGGGTGGCCCATTGGGTGACCCATTGGCTGCCCCATTGGCTGCCCCATTGGGTGGCCCATTGGGTGGCCCATTGGGTGCCCCATTGGGTGGCCCATTGGGTGGCCCATTGGCTGCCCCATTGGGTGCTATGAGTGGTGTGGTCACTGAAGTAATGGGAGCTGCAACACTGCCTGAAGGAAAAATGCAAAAGGATAGGTTTAACACTGACAGATTCTTATGCATCTATACATTCATTTGACCATCGACTCTTAAGACTGGCTCAAGATCATTTAAAAAAAAAAAAAAAAAAAAAGAACAGTCTTACTGACAAGTGCTGGATGTCCACATATTTCCTTCAGCTTAACAAAACAGATGTGAGCAAACCAGCTGTATTATTTTCAGAAAACCCACAAGTTTGGCCCAAATTTCTATGCAAGGACTGTCCAGTTTACTGAGGTCACATTACAGCCTTTCTGAGTGACGAAGGCCTTCTAATTTTCAATCATTCAACCTGTTATCTCTTGCTGCCACTTGGGGGCGCCAACGACTGAACCTGACCAGTGCAGTTTTAAACCATTCAACAGGAATCCTGGTACACAGGGAAAAATACTTCCCATTAGTACTGATTGGAGGCAGCGCTGTCAATACAAGGACAAGACAAAAGTCAAGTGTTTTTCCCACACACAGACCAATGTGTGGCGCAGCGCCACACAATCATCACCAAGCGCCACAAACTGATTCTGCTTTTTTTTCCCCCAATGCGATTTTGAAATGTAAATATCGCTCCGTTCATTCATCTCTGCATAGCGCTCTTTCTCCCCGTCATTCTCGTTCACACAAACAAACAGACATGCGTGCATACATGCCAGTGGTGCACGGGTACACTTATAAATGACCTGCACTAGCCCGACGTTTTCAACCAACCCGACCGCAACTCCGACCGCAAGTAGGGCGCTTGAGTTCTTTTTCAGGAAGCCACGTAAAATTAGGTGTCCTGATACGGCATGCAAGCTTTGCACCAAATAGGCTAATGCTGTTTCATTATTTTAGTTAGCTGCCTTGTTGAATCTTTAGTAGTTTCTTATACGTAATTATAGTATTTTACTTTTATTTTTATTATTATATTTATATTGTTGGATTATACTATATATTTTATTTTACCTGGAAAAAAAAGTTAAATAGAAGAACAGGTTGATATTGGTCGAGGTAGGTCTTGAGTTCAGCATTTGAAATAAAAACCTCCAGCTTTAGTTGTTTTTTGCAATTCATTCCTTGAATGTCACAGAATCTAAAGATTGCAACTAAAATAGGCAAAAATTCAAGTAAAAACTAAACTTTAACTTCAATTTTGGTGAATAATTCTCAACCAGAAACTTAAAAGACAGGTCTTCTTCCAACATGAAGTCCAGGTATTTGTACGAGCAAACTAATTCTACTGGCCTGCCCTGTAATGTATGGAGTTGGGGCGAGGAATGAAACCAGGCAGGGTTCTGGTAAAAATGTTTTTAGTTGTCTTCTCTTAAAGAACTTACTTTAAAGAATTAAGATTGAGCTGAATAATTTCAAATGCTTCTTGTAGCTTTAAAATTGTCTCAGCAGATGACTCTGAAGAACAATAGATAAGCAAACAGGTGGATATTTAACCTATAGCAGCTTCAGAAAGTGTGTTTTTGAATGCCGCCCGCTGCACACAGCCTGATGACCGACTCCACGCCACTCGATTCCCCCACCGGTGCCAGGGGGGCACCACAAATTGCTACCTGGTCTGTGGGAAACACTGAAAGTGTTTAAGTATGTGTGAATGTATGTACGTTTGTATGCACAAGTCTTACTGCCATGTCATCAGACATGTGACACAGCAATGATTCTGCCTCAACTATGTAACTATTAAATCAACACCATTATGGCTAAGTTCAAAAATTTGTCCAATTACCTGTCCCATTGGATGGCCCATTGGCTGCCCCATTGGGTGGCCCATTGGCTGCCCCATTGGGTGGCCCATTGGCTGCCCCATTGGGTGGCCCATTGGCTGCCCCATTGGGTGCTAGGAGTGGTGTGGTCACTGAAGTAATGGGAGCTACAACACTGCCTGAAGGAAAAATGCAAAAGGATAGGTTTAACACTGACAGATTCTTATGCATCTATACATTCATTTGACCATCGACTCTTAAGACTGGCTCAAGATCATTTAAAAAAAAAAAAAAAAAAAGAACTGTCTTACTGACAAGTGCTGGATGTCCACATATTTCCTTCAGCTTAACAAAACAGATGTGAGCACACCAGCTGTATTATTTTCAGAAAACCCACAAGTTTGGCCCAAATTTCTATGCAAGAACTGTCCAGTTTACTGAGGTCACATTACAGCCTTTCTGAGTGACAAAGGCCTTCTAATTTTCAATCATTCAAACTGTTATCTCTTGCTGCCACTTGGGGGCGCCAACGACTGAACCTGACCAGTGCAGTTTTAAACCATTCAACAGGAATCCTGGTACACAGGGAAAAATACTTCCCATTAGTACTGATTGGAGGCAGCGCTGTCAATACAAGGACAAGACAAAAGTCAAGTGTTTTTCCCACACACAGACCAATGTGTGGCGCAGCGCTACACAATCATCACCAAGCGCCACAAACTGATTCTGCTTTTTTTTCCCCCAATGCGATTTTGAAATGTAAATATCGCTCCGTTCATTCATCTCTGCATAGCGCTCTTTCTCCCCGTCATTCTCGTTCACACAAACAAACAGACATGCGTGCATACATGCCAGTGGTGCGCGGGTACACTTATAAACGACCTGCACTAGCCCGACGTTTTCAACCAACCCGACCGCAACTCCGACCGCAAGTAGGGCGCTTGAGTTCTTTTTCAGGAAGCCACGTAAAATTAGGTGTTCTGATACGGCATGCAAGCTTTGCACCAAATAGGCTAATGCTGTTTCATTATTTTAGTTAGCTGCCTTGTTGAATCTTTAGTAGTTTCTTATACGTAATTATAGTATTTTACTTTTATTTTTATTATTATATTTATATTGTCAGATTATACTATATATTTTATTTTACCTGGAAAAAAAAGTTAAATAGAAGAACAGGTTGATATTAGTCGAGGTAGGTCTTGAGTTCAGTATTTGAAATAAAAACCTCCAGCTTTAGTTGTTTTTTGCAATTCATTCCTTGAATGTCACAGAATCTAAAGATTGCAACTAAAATAGGCAAAAATTCAAGTAAAACCTAAACTTTAACTTCAATTTTGGTGAATAATTCTCAACCAGAAACTTAAAAGACAGGTCTTCTTCCAACATGAAGTCCAGGTATTTGTACGAGCAAACTAATTCTACTGGCCTGCCCTGTAATGTATGGAGTTGGGGCGAGGAATGAAACCAGGCAGGGTTCTGGTAAAAATGTTTTTAGTTGTCTTCTCTTAAAGAACTTACTTTAAAGAATTAAGATTGAGCTGAATAATTTCAAATGCTTCTTGTAGCTTTAAAATTGTCTCAGCAGATGACTCTGAAGAACAATAGATAAGCAAACAGGTGGATATTTAATCTATAGCAGCTTCAGAAAGTGTGTTTTTGAATGCCGCCCGCTGCACACACCCCGATGACCGACTCCACCGACCGCCACGACACCTCGCTATAGGCTGGTAACTGAAATCAACACCATTATAGCAAAATTCAAAAATTTGTCCCATTACCTGTCCCATTGGCTGCCCCATTGGGTGCTAGGAGTGGTGCGGTCACTGAAGGAATGGGAACTGCGACACTGCCTGAGGGAAAAACGCAAAAGGATAGGTTTAACACTGACAGATTCTGATGTATCTACAAGTCCATCTGACCATCGACTCTTAAGACTGGCTCAAGATCATTAAAAAAAAAAAAAAAAAGAACTGTCTTACTGACAAGTGCTGGATGTCCACATATTTCCTTCAGCTTAACAAAACAGATGTGAGCACACCAGCTGTATTATTTTCAGAAAACCCATAGGTTTGGCCCAAATTTCTATGCAAGGACTGTCCAGTTTACTGAGGTCACATTACAGGGTTTCTGAGTGATGAAGACCTTTTAACTTTCAATCATTCAAACTGTTATCTCTTGCTGCCACTTGGGGGCGCCAAAGACTGAACCTGACCAGTGCAGTTTTAAACCATTCAACAAGAATCCTGGTACACAGGGACAAATACTTACCTTTGTAGATGGGAGTCGGTGCTGTCAATACAAGGACAAGACAAAAGTGTTTAAGTATGTGTAAATGTATGGACAGTATGTCTGTATGCACCAGTATGTATATAAGTAGGCCTATATATTCAATGTATCTGCTTGCTTTCAATTTATTTCTTCATTAAAACTAAAATGGAGGCTACAAATAAAACAGACTACAGTAAAGGTTTCTTACCTGAGGGGGTGTTTGCGGCTTTGGCTCTGCCTCTATTCGCTGGGAAATTTTAAACAAAACAAAAAAACAAAAACAAGCATTATTTAAGGTAACATCCAAACACTTGACATCAACCCTATTTTTACTACAGTAGCTATAGTTTTAACTACAGTTTTTTTCAGTCAAATTATGTGAAGATGGTGGAGTTGACACATCTAGTTTCTCATCTTGCAGTAAGTTCATTTCTTCTGTTCTTCCTTCTCTGTTCAGAGTTTTGCACAAAAACGACCCTCTGAAAGTTCTTTATCACCGTATTTTTCCTTTTTGTTTGCTTGTTGTTACTCAGCCATTAGAGGTTACAGGAGTCAAGGTGTAACTACCTGGCACGCTGGTGTTTCACTTGAGCAAGGCACTGGAAACACCACGTCACAGGGAGACTGTGGTGGTACCGGGTGCCAGTGTCAGTGTGTTTTACTGTGTAAATGTCCATCAGGAAGAAGCCAACTCACTTCCTTTAGCCAACTTGAGGAAAAAAACTTTCCTAAATGATTGTCAGATATGACCTATGAACACCTTGCACAGTCCAAAATAGAATGATAAAATAATAAAAGCCACCTTTGCACTCAATATCCTGCAATAATTTCATACACACTTGGCCACTACCCGTGTTTTACAAAGAGCAAGGCTAAGGCAACATGGATGGTATGAATAGGCATTTTTTGTGCTCAATCTCTGTCTGCCCAAAAAAGTAAATCTAAATTAGTCTTAAGTAATCAAGTCAGCAGGAAGTAAAGAAAAAGACTGTATTAGCCATGTTACTGTATATCAAATTATTCTATCACTTCATTCCAAAACTGCGACACATTTATTTTGGCAAAGTATTGCTGCATGTAACACATCTCTCAATATTTCAGACACGCAGATGATTTAAACCTGGGAAACAAAAGTGTTTTGTAAGCAGAGGACAAAGAACTATCCAGCCTGAAATCATTTTGCAGCAGCGAACGCCACGTTTTCAACGGGCGCAGATGTCATTTTGGAATGAAACCTGTGTGTTTAATCTTTTACATGATTTTAAAAAATATGTTTAAGGAAAAATAGACAAGTCCTTCAATGTAC
Source organism: Myripristis murdjan (assembly GCF_902150065.1). Lineage (NCBI taxonomy): Eukaryota > Metazoa > Chordata > Actinopteri > Holocentriformes > Holocentridae > Myripristis > Myripristis murdjan. Next base: position 4,261,993 of record NC_043990.1, read on the forward strand.
TGACAGAATGCTGAGAGAAAACAGCTGTTATGTTAAACTTACCAAATGGTCCCTTCCTCTTAACGTACATGAACATCAACACTCCAAATACAGCCGCACCAACCAGCAGTACACCAACCAGCAGTCCACCGAGAGCGCCTCCAATGATTCCACCGGTACAATCACACTTAACTTCGTGATCTAAAACACAAAGAAAACAGTCACATCAGTCCCAGCATCAGGATTCAACTCCCTGTGTTCCCAATGCCAACCAGCCCCAGGGTCACTCGTCTGTAGCTGACCTTTGACCTCCCTGTAGGGGACACTGGAATCTACCTATGGTGATCAGCTTTATAACCACTGATGGGTGATGGGCTTTATAACCATTATCAGGCCAAAAACATTTGCAGAACCGTTTACACATACAGCCACCGTTCTTATTAGGGCTGAACGATCTATCGTTATTATATCGTTATCTAGATATGAACATGTATGATATTAATATCTCTCAAATTCAGGGTTAGGGGCCTAAGACAGCGATTGGTCTGTTCTGATCAAAAAATATTTTGCAAAGTAACTGCATTTTTTTTTTTTTTTTTTTTTACATCCATTTGGTATCGTTATGCTGTTTTTCGAAGAACTCTCAATTTTCATTGTTGCTCCACTCTCAAATTTCAGGTAAGCATGAACAAACAGTCACAGTGTGCATCGTATCACTAGAGATATTTGGCCTAAATATCGACGTATGAAAATGTGTCCATATCATGCAGCCCTAAATCTTCATGTCCAGGTGGATTAACACTGAGCAGGTCAGGGTTCAAGGTTTTTACTGACACACACTTCAGCGGTAAACAGGTCCCTTTGTAAAGCTCATGTCTGCACAGGTATTTGTTTTTATGTCAAGTGTTGCCAGACTGGTGTTGCCTGAATTATCGTTATCATTATTATTCCCTATTAATCCAAAAATTATTCCTGAGGGGGTGGGAGGGGCGAGTCAGAGGATTTTAGTGATTGTGATTCTGATTCAGCTGATCAAACTGCATTCTTACTGAATCTCGATATTGATTCTTTCCAAATTAATTTGAGTACAAAAGGAATCACAGCTTGTAAGACTCAGATCAAGGTAGTGGAGCTGCATTTGTCCAAATGAGACCTTCACGAGGGCCCGATTATTTTTTGCTAATGTCAATATGACCCGAGTCAACACATGGATATTTTAGGCTGCTTTCGGATTTATTGTTTTAAAATCAATCAATTTATAACCTGCCAATCAATGAGAAACTGCATGTTGGCTCATGAAAATAACACATAATGTAGAGTCAAGCCAAGCAGAGGAGAGAAATGCAACAAATACACAGCCAACAGGTTTGTTATTTAACTCCCACATGAAAGAAACTGCTCTTTCCATCTTTCATGAAAAATCCTGCGTTGCATGTCAACCTTCTGCTTTTGTGACAGGAGGTTTGCTAAAATAACATAATGCAGCAACTAGCCTGGTGGTTTTTCCTTCCAGATGATTCTACTTAATTTATCATTAATTTATCATTAATTTATCCATTTATCATAGAAACCTCTTATTTTGCTTATTACCCATAGCTGCTAATAACTGAATGCAAACATTAAAAAAAATATTATATGTTTATTTTCAAATGTGATCAGTAAGCAAAGCCTCTCACCCCAGATTCTGGTTTCTTTCATGTTAGTTGCTCGGTGCTCCACCTCACAGATGTACTCGGCAGAATCGGAATTCAAAATCTCCACGCTCATCCTGATCTGGTGGGTGCCGTCATCGTTTGGGCGGATTCCCGTCGACTGCAGCCCGTCGTCCTTGTCTAAAACACGGCCATTCCTCCTGACCTTCATGATGATATCTTTTGGGTAGAAACCTGTGGCCATGCAGGTCAAAATGTTGTTTGCGCTGTTCTTTTTGGACGTCCTCGCAAACACATACACATCTGGTGGAGCTGGAAAAAGAACAATGAAAACTGCGTTAATGCTGACCTTATCTTGTAGCTAGGCAGCAGCTACCTAATTAATCCCAGTTTACCATTTACCAGTAACATTGCTAGTACTTCAAGTCATAATACAGAAACAAACAAACAAACAAACAAAAAAAAAAACACAATGAGGGAATCCATGAAGTCAACAACCAAAGCAAGTGGTGTTGCTATGGTGAAGGTATGTATGGCCAAACAAAACCAGTGACATGAAAGCATCATAGCTTCGTTTAGCGCCTGGTTTATCTTAGCTGTTAGCCTGCAGGTGCAGAGTTTAGCAAACAGTACAGGGTCTGAGCAACAAAAGCTTTCCATATTTTCAGACTTCCTGCATGAATTACAAACATTTCAAGACTTTCCAAACCCCAATAATATCCATACCACCATTATTAATACGAATAGTTCTGCTAATAATAAATACTCAAGTAGCTAAAAGATGTTTTGTTGTCAAACTTACAGGCCTTTTTGAGATCCTTCTCCCCATACACCATGAACTTGGTCAGCCAATCGACACACTCCTTCTCCAGGTAGCTTTTGGTGTATTCCTTCAGGACCTGGACCCCATCCCACTTCCTCTTGGTCAGTTCAGCTTCTGGCACCGGGGCAATCCAGTTTGAATCAGCATCATTAAAGGACAGGAAGTCTTCTCCATCGTAGCTGTACATGTCCATGCCGCTCTTAAACTGGGGAGGGACGGTCAAACCATTTTCAATCACACAGCCGTGCCTCCACTGAAGAGTGTGATGGCCTGAAAACAGATCATTGGATACACAGGTAGCTTGGTAAACAGCAGTGGTGAGTGAGAACGACTGAACACCATAAAGTTTCAATTATTAGCCCGGGCTTTTATTTGCCTCAATCGTCAATCGCGACCGGCCTATATCTGGGACCTGCACCTGCCTTTATTTCCTTTAGCACAAAATTCCTGTTCAGCAAAAACTAGAAAAAACACATAATCAAAAGATTCTACCAGATAAATTATGACTTTTTTAATCTTTTTTTTATTATTACTGAATTAAAATTTAGTAAAGATATCCTATATGATACCAAATTTGTGACTTTGTAATATCAGAATTTTTGTGGGCGGTTTTTTCATTAATTTGTGAGCTACTTCTCATTGCTTTACCACTTTAATCTCAAAGAATATCGTATTCGTAAATCTATGTCTTAATCTTGGAAATCCTGAGTTTTTTTTTCTCAGAATATAACCCCCCCCCCCTCTGCCAGGCGTCGAGTCGAGCTTGGTCAGTCAGGCAGTAGAGCCCGGCCCGGCTCCACACCGCTCACCTTCGTCAGTCTGGTTCATCCGTTTCATCAGGATGCCGATGTTGACTCCGAACCACTGCTCTTTGCTCTGTCGGGACTGGGTGCCTTTCGCCCAGTACTCTTTATCCAGCCTCTCCCGCATCCACTCCTGTTTGGGAACCTTCTCCTTCGTCTTGCTGTCGTAGTAGTCGATCATCCTGCCGTCCAGCATACCCATGGCGGTGAACATATGGATCCCAGGGCGCTCGTAGGGTTTGTTGAAGGCCGTGTAGATGTAGGTGAGCGAGTGGAGCTCTGAGTTGCAGACACAAAGACAATTCATTATTCTCTACATCAACAAAGGCAATGAACCATTTATTAAAAGGACGGAACCGCTCTGATCTTACTTCTGACTGATATACAACAGCTACCATTAAGCACCATAGTAATTGTCTAATTTAAGTTTTTATGCAATTTTAATTTTATTTTGGTGAGTCATATTAGATATATTATTAGCATATATAAATTTTAAAAATATTTTTGCAATAGGCCTACTTCATCTTTTTTTGAAAAAAATCAAATGTCTACTTTTACCTTTTAATAGCCCATTTAATGCAACTTTATTTTTGAAGTTTTTGCATTATTTTGTTAATCACTAGAGTGATATTACCGTAATATTTTGTGGGAATTAATTTTTCATATTTTTTTGAAAATATTAGTTTTTTTAGTCATTTTTAATATACTTTTGCTCTATTATGTTAATAATTAGAGTGATATGTTAATGTGTGTTGGGAATTCATTCTTTAATTTTAAAAAATATATATATTTAATAGGCTAATATTAGTTGTTAAGCAATTGTTTAATTATTTTTTTTCCTGTATTTTGATAATCAGAACCATAGGCAAGCCGTGTGATATTAGTATAGTGATAAAGTACAATAGTTAAACTGTTAACTATATATATAAAAAAAAAAAAACACAGGAAACCGGAGTGACTTCCCCATATGAGACAGAAAATACAGCATACAGGCCCCAAACAGGAATAACCAGGAAAGAAGAAGAGGTGACGTTGGAGCCTCGACACACCTTCTTTACTGTTAATATCAAAGTTTTAACCTAATGCTCTGAAACAACATTTTTCTTACTTTTGACTCAAGGGAAAAGATCAGTCAGTTTGCCTGAAAAAACACTGGAGTAATCTTTCTTTTTCCTGTCATTAAAAATGCCCATGAAAAGTGTAAACCCTATAATGTATTTCCAGAGTCATAAGTTAGTGATGTCTATGTTTTACTTCAGACTCGCCAGACGTCCTGGAAGTCACAGCCTTCAACAAACACCAACACCAGAGACAAACGCTACATGAACATCTTTCACTTTAACTGACATGTAGATCTGTGTTTTTCTTTTCAACACAATTTTATAAGGCCATCATCATTACAGAAATTAGATAGGCGCAACCACAGGTCATGTTGCACAACTTCAAATATAGGAACTAATTCGTCTTTTTTTTGGGATTGTAATATGAAAGTTTACAGTCCATAAGCAACACTCTCTATCAACTCTGACAGTCTATGTATTATTACATCTCAAAAATATTCAAACAATGCTGTCCATCCAGCCCGATGACACCACTCACAGATGGCATTCCAGGATCAACACCAACTACATGACAATGACATGATGATGACGTCTGGCACATTTATAGCTCTCTTTGCCTGTTCACATATAAATGCAGCTCACAAAATATAGGTTATCTTTCCCCAAACATTATGGTCCAACTGATATAAACAATACAATCCACAAAGCAGCACTCTGTATTTTAAAAAAATCCATTTTCACAACAGGTTAATCTATTGTTCCTACAATCTTATCGTGTTGCAATAAACCATGGAGCGAAGTACAAGGAAGTTGATCAGTCATACATGTTTGCCAGGCAGAAACCAAGCCATACAGAGTATACTGATGACAAAGAACAGAACTTACATTACTTTCACTTTGATTTCTTAGACCAATGTTAATGATGGAAATTCAATGTAAAACATAAAAAGTAAATGTTTAATGTTCTCATATCCTGACTCCCCATTGAGGACAGTGATAAACTGTGTCTGTTCCTTTTGTTGCTTAGACACAATTTTCTATTATTTCTACTGTTGTAAAACGTTGTCAGCAACACTGAGCGACTTATTTGAGAGGTCCCCTTTACTTATGTACATTTTCTCTGCCTTAGTAAGCAATTAGGGTATCAAAAATACGAAATTCATTTTTCAAATGCTATTGGCATTATATCATAAATGTCTGAAAAATATCCCAAATACACTGTTTTAGGTTAGAATGTCATCTAACGTAGCGTAAATAACGTTAGCTAGGTTTTATTTGTTATATTAGCTAATTTTAGGTGTTTAAGCTAAAAGCTAAGGCCACTCTTCGTCGAGTCTGTTTGTATAATATGACAAATTCTAATTTCTGAAAAGGGTTAAAACAGAAATGAAAAGGTTTCTTCGATGATTTCAGCTAAAATATATCGAACGCAATGGGAAATTCAAAGTCGTCACAACTCGACTTTGACTTTCGATTTCAGCCCTGACGTTCGCTTCGGCGAGGCCGTGTGAAACGGAGCCTAACTTACCGCTGTTCACCCGCAGTGCTGTCCCAAGCAGGACGAAAGCCACGACGAAAAACATTTCTGAACACGAAGCAGACTACGTCAACGTCTCTTTCCAGGCAAAATGAACCCAAAGTCCACGGTGGACGGACACCGAGCCGCCCTGCTCCGACACCCTGGCTAGACTGCCTGCCCCGCTCGGCTGCTTCCTGTAGTCTGCTGTGGTGCATTCGAGTGCTGCTCGTAAAATCAGCAACTTAGTACACTATGTTCCCGAAATAATGCGCGTTTCGTTAAAAGGCAGACAAAAGTTAGTTTAATATCAATAATAATAATAATAATAATAATAATAATAATAATAATAATATAACCAACAAATGATGGGGTGGAGTTATATTTAACCATTCATCGCACACAATGGGCTGCTCCCGAGGTAAAGGTGGAAAGCTACGCCACAGAGTCGCAAGGTTTTCCAGTTGTCAAGGATCATTTGAACGCAGCAGGGGTGTTTTGGTGTCTTTATGACCAAGTTCACCGTCTGCTGCAACCTGCGGCAACTCATGTCAATAAAACAACCTGCCTGCCGAGACATGGACAACTCAGCCTTACCTTACCATTTTAGGTTCATTTGGTATCTTCAAGTCATAGAGCTTACAGGTTGTTAACGCTGCACTGAATATAATATTAACTATAATAAGCTTTACTTATTGAGCACAATTAAAAACGCACACCTGCATTGAAAAAAATACAGTATCCTAATCAGTGAAGTTCAGGAGTTTGACAAGTCAGCTAAGGTTACATTTGATCCCTTACAAAAATTAACCATGGTTTTACCATGGTAAACAAACTATGGTCAGCTATGGTAAATATGTTGTTGTTGTTGTTTGTTTGTTTGTTTTTTGGTACAACCATCGTTTGTGAATTATGGTTATTCTATGGTGTTTGAAGGACCGATTTACCATCGTTTTCATAAAACAGAATAAAAAAAAATGCCATTTAAAAAAAAGTTTGTCCTTCTGACTTTACTTTGGTGATCTGTATTTTTATTATTTATATTATTACTGTATATTAATTCTAAAGACATTTTAGTAATACTTAAATACTTCAGCTTGCTTAAAAATTGTCTACTTTTACCTTTTGACTGCCTATTCAGTGAAATTTTATTTAGTCAGTCAGAAGCACACGTAAACAGTTTGGGAGTATAGTGATCAAGTCCCGTAGTTAAACTGTTACTGTCCTGACTAAATAAAGAGCACAGCAGTGCCTCTCCATACGGAACGGGAAGTACAGCGAAAAGGCCCGAAACAGGAACGAGCAGAAAAAGAGACAAAGTGACGCTAGAGCCTCTATAAACACCGTTTACTGTTAATATCCGTATTAACCCAATACCATGAAAACGACATTTTACTTTAGTACATGATGAATAAATAAGATTTATCCGAAGAAATGGTGCAGCGGAAAGGTTTTTACTTTCACTTTTGAAACGTGGCCAAGGACAAGGACTCACCGCTTCCAGTAGGGTGGAATTGGAGCCACATTAATGGCAAAAATAGAAATAACCACATTGTCCGTTGATTCTTGGTGTAAAACGGGTCAGTTGTGGCCAAAAACGACGTTTGAGCAAGCGGAGTTTCAGCCTGATGCCTGTGCGTGTCTGCGCTGCGCACCGTCCAATCAGATAATGCAGAGCTGGTTGCTAGGCAGAATACACTGTGACAGGTTTGCTCTCATCCAAAATAACGAACGTTAGGCTGGTGTGTGTGTGTGTGTGTGTGTGTGTGTGTGTGTGTGTGTGTGTGTGTGTGTGTGTGTGTGTGTGTGTGTGTGTGTGTGTGTGTGTGTGTGTGTGTGTGTGTGTGTTTGGGTGGGGAGGTTATTAATAAACGATACTAAGCAGTAAAACTTGGTGTGAAAAAAACATTTTAATCAACTGAAACAAGAATAAAAACTTTACAAAAGTAATCTGACACGATATTATATCCTTGCAAAACTAACTAGATAGATAGATAGATAGATAGATAGATAGATAGATAGATAGATAGATAGATAGATATACTTTATTGATCCCAACCAGGGAAATTCTGGTGTTCCAGCAGCAACAGTAGAAACATACAATAAAGTTAACTAAAAAAAGAATAAAGGCTAAAAATATACAATAGAGACTATAAAGACTAAAGACTCAAAAAATACAATAAGGACTAACCTAAGGAAAGGAGATACGAGATGTGAAAATATACATATGGAATGAGCATGACAATATACAGATGGCGCTGAAGTATATGCATGATTGTATAGATTGTATAGATGAGGAGAGTTAGTATGAAACCAGGAGACTAAGAACCAAGTGGCAGAACCTGAACGCCCGGGACTGGGACAAGGAACTAACCGCCTTGATTCAGCCTCTTAAGGAATCCACTTCCCCTCCAGTCTGAAAAACAGTGTGAGTGTATATTAACTTAGGCTGTAATATACAGATAATAAATAATAAATAAACAATAAATAAACACTAAAACAAACTAAAACAAAATAGAAATATACTGGAAAAGACACTTGTGCTTGGAGGCACTTTGCACCAGAGGAGCCTCAGTCAGGCTCCTTTGCCTCATAACCAACGTTTCCACAAAATCTTGTACAAGTCTGTGAATACATTTGGAAGTTATGAGCTTTTCTGCAACAGGCCATTCCCTTTGCCACGCCTCGTTTTGCCAGTTGGTATGAACACAAACACTTTACCTTCATGCCAAACTTCAGCCTCCTGAGGCAAAAACTGTGGCTGTCAAGAGGCGGGGACATTTTTGTGGACCGACCCGCTGACAGAGCGAGCTGAAGAGGATAAGCATTAAATCTGATAGCTGAGGCAAACTGACTGATAGAGGGTCCCTGTTTTTTGTCTGCCAAGTCCAAAGAGTCGTCTAATTCTGAGCAATGTTGCACAGTAGCAACTCAGTAAAAGCACTATCACTTGTGTTTTAGTCTTTCCAACTCTGGTGAAATTTGGACATAAAAACCTTGTTTCAAACCCACAAACCAGGACCCTGAAGTCCTGCACGTTTATGTGTTTTCATCAGGATGGAGGACAGTTATTTCAGCACGTAGCACCTCAGCAGATGAAAAAAAAAGATTTTATATCCCAAAATCCATCAAATCATAACTGAAAACTGTATGACAATACCAGCGGATGCAAAACACAAGGATTGCGTTGATGTAATGTAACATACGGTATGTACTGATTGTCAGATACCCTTTAAAATAATAATCTGTCAGCTATTTTTGCAGCTGTTTCCACCCAGGCATCATTAGATTCAACAGGAAAAGCTGAACATTTTTGATGTATTAACTTGTTTATGTTTGTTTAAAAATGTGGGAATGAAGTCTCACATCAAGAGCTTGGAGAGCAAAAATGTTTTTGTGGGTATCTGCTTGCAAATCCTGTGTTGAACATAATGTCGCCGGCTTTCAAGGGTCGTAGTGTCAGAAGTTGAGGTCAGATCGCTTCGACCCTGGAACCGTTAGTTCAAGCAGAAAGCACTGAACATGTTTGGTAATAATATGTGTGTGTTCGGTTTGAATCGCAGATGTTAGGAGCAAAAAGAAATGGATAATTTTGTAGTGAATGTTGAAAACCATTTCAGTGTTTCCCCAGATGAATGTTTCCAAAGCTGCTTCAGTATGAATTCTGACAATGTGATATCTCCCTGTTTGTTTGGGTTGACATGTGGTCAAACACACATAGTGGCTGAATTTGATGCTGGAGCTGAGCCACAGTTTTGTCTAAAGAGTCACCTCAGACTCACTAACATTCATAACCACAAATAACCACAGAGGCCCACTTCTACTGTATGTATTTTATTACATGTTGGTAGACTTTGGATTTGACACAGATGCTTTAACATTTACATTCACATTTGCATTTCCGTTCATCTGCCAGAAAGTGTCTCGCTCTTCCTTTGGACCATGCCTCCAGTGTATTATTTTGTGTGTGTGTGTGTGTGTGTGTGCTGGGGTTAGCAGGTGGTGGCATTACAGTGTGTGTGTGTGTGCTGGAGTTAGCAGGTGGTGGCATTACAATATTTTATTTATCCCCAATGACACATTCCCCCTAGAAATGTAAAAGACTGGCACATAATTCCACATTGTTTTTCTTACAACACTGAACTGAAGCTACTTAGAAACACATGCTTTGTATTTCTGTTAGTTTGTTTTCCTTCTTGCTGAATTGTGTTTGTGGTTTGTCACTTCCTGTGGTGGTGTCGCTGCGCTCTGCTCACTGTCCGCTGTGATATTGTCTGACTTTTCTTTTCCCCTGTGTCTCTTATGAAAATACTTTAAACTGTGAACTTTTGCACTCTGCAGAAAAATCCCCAGTGCTGCCAGGAAGTGATGCACGAGGCAACACACGTGACTCACTTGAAAGTGCTTGATGCAAAATTGCCTCTGGTTTATTGAAGCGAGGACTGTTTAGACTCAGCCAACAGTTGAAAAAAAAAAAAAAAAAAAAAAAAAAAAACGTGATCAGCACATAATTGGATGATTGAGTCTACATGGTTCTCATCACAGATTACATGCTCATTCCATATTTATGTCACTTCTTCAAAAATTCATTTTATTGCACTTTTTCTCTGTATCAGTTTAGCAAATATATCGATTATATTTGCTTTCTATCACAAAGTGCGTTCCTAAAATCAATGTTTTTAACAAAAATATTACCAATAACATTTAGATAATGCTAATAATAATCATAACAATGACACTGAAATAAAGAAAAGGAAAAAACAACAACAACAACAAAAAAGGACAGTAGCAATAACAAAGCTACACAGCACAGAATAACCAAGACTAATGTCCAAAAGCTGACCCGCTCCGCTGTTTGTCAGCTGAGTCTAAACAGTCCTCACATCAGCGGCAGGTGTGCATTGTGCACCTTTAAGGAGATTTGGACTGAACCTCCGTGTGCTGCCTGTTGCTAATCTGTGTTGCCTGAAAAAAACAAACAAACATTGTATCAGTGTATCAACGCCGTTCTCATCGAATGCTGCCTCTAACTAAATCACCTCCTTGTCATTTAGCCCTCTCTCGCTCCTGCTCCCCTTTCCCTTCCCTCTGTGAAACCCTGTGCCATCAGTGCCGCCCCTCCTCCTCCCCCCGGCCCCTGCACCCGCCCCTCCACGCCCCGTCGATCCGTCTCTTCCCGAAGCGAAACCCGAATCCGCCTTTCTCCCGGCTGAAAGCTTGGAGCCCCCCAGCGATGGAGGTCAGGGCCTCGTTCCTCTTCCCCCCCTCGCCCTGCTCTCCTCCCTCCTGATAGTGCAGGCTCTCCAGGGAGTGGCTGCCTGGGAAGGGGGACAGCGGCCGGGTCATCAGGTCCCCCCTCTGGGCCCTCAGCAGTTCCTCTTGTCCCCAGCCTGCCTTCTCCCCTTCCCCCTCCTCCTCCTCCTCTGTGCTGGGCTCCGGCTGGACCAGCTGGGGGTCCTGAGTCCCTGCCGTCTGTGGGTCAGGATGGACGAGGTGGCCCATTTCCCGCGGGACGTCCAGTGCGGTGTGCAGCTGGAGCAGAGCTGCCTCCCAGTCGGGGCCGGCCAGCGTGGGCAGGACGGCGGCGACGGGGGCGGGGACGCGGGGGTACGAGGTGACGCTCCATGGGGCGAGGAGGGTGAGGGAGAGGAGGGCGAGCAGAGGCTGTGAGGCACACGGCTGCAAAGACACTCTCATCTGAAAAGAGAAACAGTTCAGTACATTACATTTGATATTCTGATATTGTTTGAATGTGAAAAAATTATTTACATTCAAATTACTAAATTAACATTGAAATGTGTAATGATATAAGGTGACAATCTTGACTTGTGCTCTGCTCTTTTCTCCATTTGCACACAGCCGCTACAAGCGACAGTAACAACACTGACCAACACAGCTCAGCATCACAGGGCAAAAAGCCTAAAGGTCAGAGGAACCACATGCAGGGAAAACTGAAGTCACTGCAGAAAATTTAAAAAGTGCCGTCTGCCGATACTTTTGTGTCTGGTCAGTTGAAAGAGAAATACAGTCAAAGTAGAAAGTGGTGTGTGAAATATGCAGCGTTGGAGTCGTTACTCAAAAAAGTTATGTGTTACACCCTACTCTTTTAAATAAGTACTGCATTGCTTTACTCGGTTACTCCCTGTGGAGAGAATTTGTTACACCACTTGTTACATTACTAATGCATTACTCTGCAACATGGCCTGAGAAGCACTGTCCCGTAACTGCCAGTTAACAATAAAACGTTAAACCTTACATATGACCACATCAGCACAAATCCCCATCCTGACATGAAGGAGTTACTCTTCTGCTCTTTAATAAAGTTATAGCACAAAGCCGACAGCAGAGCGGGTGCTGAGAGTTGTTTCTGGCCACAGTTTGCACTTTACCGGCACATTCTTCTCAGTAATGTTCACATCATACATCGACTCTTTCCCTCTGTTCAAATCTAGACTCAAAACTCATCTGTTTAAAACTGCATACTCTCTGTAATTGCACTGTTGTCCATTGTATTTTAGTTAGTTTTTTACCTGTGCTTTATTGCTTGTTTCATCTTTTGTAAAGTGTCCTTGAGTGTTTTGGAAAGGCGCTTATAAATAAAATGTATTATTATTATTATTACATCTCCACCGCTCAAATGTTGTCGGCTGCTCTGCTGTTTTGTCAACCAACTCTAGCCAGAATGAGGTGAGGACCCGCGAGGGGTCAGAGGTCAGGCGACTACAGCACAACCATGAAGACACATTAGACTTTTTTTTGAAGAGAAACTCCTTCATGTCAGGATGGGGATTTGTGCTGACATGTGGTCATATGTAAGGTTTACGTTACCAGTGTTTCCCCTTTCATTCTAATAGCGCCTAAAATCACAACAGAAATAATTTAACGTCTAGACCGTGTTTTTATCAAATAAACTAAATACGTTGAGGTTGGTTATTAATCTAATTGATATAATTTCAGTATAGGGCCTTCAGGTGGGAATGCGCTCTGCTGTCTTGTGAGAAGGAGGGCGGGGCTCCGCTCTAATCACACCACAGTCGCGCACCCATCCACACGCAGACAGAGAGGAGAATCACACCTTTACCCCGTAAGTGAAATAAATAATTCATGTCACGTGAAGAACAGGTGAAAATATCAGGCATGGAAGGGCGCAAGGCACTGGTACCGGTACCGCAAGTAGCAATTGTTTGATTTGTATCTGTAATGTGATTACTGAATTAAGGGACGGTAACGCGTTACATCACTGTGTTACAGACGAATGTAATGTGATTACAGTAACCCAACTCTGAAAATATGTCCTTCGGAACGGGCGCATCTGCAAACTCAGCCGCCGACGCACAGATACGTGACGAGGCACCGGCTTCAAAACAACATGGTATTTATTTATTTAATTATACATTTAATATTTAATTATAGTCTTCCGTCAGTGCACTTGTAATGTAAAATAGGGGTCAGACAACTGAGTTATTATTTTGTCACAAGATTTGCCAAAAAAAAAAAAAAAAAAAAAAAAAAAAAAGAAGTTTAATGTTATCAAAGCCACTTGATGTGCCTAATGTTGGATTGAACTATCCTTCTTGCTGCCCCTTGTGGACGTTGCATGTACAACAGGAGTCGCCTGAAAATGATTTTTTTTCCCCCGAATAAATATTCTAATATGTTCAAATCTCTTATTTTTTGGAATGCAATATATGAATGAAATGTTTTGGTCCAGCCGACAGCCCTACAGTGCATTAACAACTGAACACCCTTAGCACAATGGAGAGGATAAAATAAAGGATCCTGAGCGTGCTGAAGGCTTTTGCTCATACACTCTCAGGAAATAAAGCACATTATTGTACCTTTAGGAGTCCAGCGGCTGCTCACAGGGGAATCTAACCTGTAGCTTTTGTCTCCTTCTGCTTTGTACCCCACAGAAACCAGTCTTCTTCCTGTATTATCACTTCAGTATTGACTGGAGAATTGTATTTCCTCTTTCTAATATCCACAAATCTATAGAATGTTTTTTTATGCCATATTTTAATTGTTTATCAATTACTTTATTTATTCATTCATTGTATTTGGCCAAACAAACGCTGTCTCCTGGTATAGAGCTTTTTGGCTGTGAAAAAGGTTCACATGATCACCTTGAGGTCCGATAATTAGCCCTGTAGGGGGGACATTTGTGTAGATTGTACCTTGGGAGACAGAATTAGACTCCTGCTATTTCTGACAGTGGAGTTACACAATATGGGTGGATACAGGCTTCTTGTTTAATTGTCTGTCAATGAACGGACTTGTTTCAGCCCTCGACCTCCCAGTAAGGATAACAATATTAAAGTAAAGCAGAAACACTCGCTCATTTATAGAAAGGATAAAAAAAAAAGGCTGACAAAGCAAAGCCCTCCGGGATCTCCTCAACACAAAGACAAAGCAGCTGGTAACAGGCGGCTGGGAGTCACTCCAGCAGAAGTTACACACTTTAAACTCAGCGCTCAGTGTGGAGGAATCAGCACTTTGCAGCACAGAGAACAGAAATGTCAATTTCCGCAATTTGTTTACAAGAAAAAGTGTTTTATGCTTCTAGCCGACACTTAGAAAAAAGGAATTTAATTACTACCAGACACCAACTTTGGCTGCAGCTAAGACCTTCAGATTTACTGAGCACCAGCAAGTAAGCAGTTTGCATTCAGTCAGGCTTTTCTCATCACAATAAATACACAGATAATAAATAAATAAACAACTTTTGCTGCTGAGCATTTAGAGTGCCAGATCAGATTCTGATGCTCAGTCCTGCAGTAAACCCTGGGATCACCGCAAAATCTATCCATCTTTAAATGTCAGCCTCGTATTGAGTCTTAAAATCTTGTTTTTTCTTCCAACAAGGTAAAAAAAAAAAAAAAAAAACTGCCAGTGGGGTGAGATAATCCCACTTGTTTCCAGCACTAATCAACTTGTTTTCAGAATTTTCAGTAATTACATTTTAATTGAAGGATTTCATGCTTCTCTCTGGGCTGCAGCACAAAACAAATCTCAGTGTCAACAAATAATTTAGTCTCATCTTCGGGCATAAAATTTAGTTTTTCCTACAACAAAGTAAAAAAAGATAATAATCTGCCAGTGAGATGAGATAATCCCACTTGTTTCCAACGCTAATCAACCTGTTTCCAGAATTTTCTTGAGTCCAGTGTCATTTCCTTGATCCTAGAGGTTGATCTGCCTTATTCTGCCTGGTTTTAACAGATTTAACCTTTTTAACCTTGTTTGAAGAAAAAACAAGGTCTGAACACTGAAGATGAGACTGAATGACTTGCTAAAATGGAGATTTTTTAAACTGTAAGTGCAATAAAATAAAATAAAAAACATGCACAAGAGTCAGTTGAGTCAGAGCTCAAAGTCAAAGACATGAGAACAAGAAATGAAAGACGACCAGCTTGTTCCTTACAAACGTTTCAACCAAAATCAAAAACAACAGAGTCACTTTTCCGATTTGCCGCTGCTTACCTTGCTGTTGGGTGAACCTGCCACGTCTCCTTTAGTTCTCCTCACCTCTGATTTTTTTTTTTAAATACCCCATCAGTGACCCCCGCAGAGTCTCCGATCCGGTGCCGTCAGCCATTGGTCCCTCGGCCCTGTGACGCACAGGTGGGGTTGAACCCGCGCTCATTACATTCTTCCAGCTGGGAGACCGAGGCCCACTTCACCGACGAGGCCGGAGTGTCGCAATTACCATGCCACTTGATTGAGGAGGCAATCTGCCAGAGGAAGCAGCCAATTCATTAAGATTTTTGAGGAGAGAGAGTCTCACGGAAAGAGAGAGGACAGTAACGTTTGCTCCTGGTGTCGTTATTAAGGAGGCCGTCGCACCGGGAAAACACAGACACTGCAGCAAGAATGCCATTCAAGAGGTTTTGTTTCATGGAATTTTATCACTGACTAAACGCCCGAGGACGTCATTCTGCACCGAAAAAAACACATTTGCCCAAACCTCGGTGTGTTGCTTTTGAGTTTCTGCTGCCCTCAACACGCCTCTGTCCATCATCCTCAGCCATGAAACCCTGACAAACAGCTCAAACTTCAGCTTCATCAAACAAACACGCGTCATACACCAAGCCTGAACAACACAAGACCCTTTTCATTTATTGTGCAATTCATTTTCTGACTGACTGCAGCATTCAGAGTGTTGAAGCTTGGTGACTGTGTTGCTCGGCATGAAAAAACAACACAAAGGAGCAAACAAGAACAAAAGAATCAGATGTTAATGCAGCAGCAGAGGACTGGAGAAGCTCCTCATGTTATCACAGCCCAAATATTGGAGGGAATTTGCTTGGAAAGTCAGCATGAGCCACTTCACTACATACACCGTGCAAATATGGAAAATGTCTCCCCCAAGGAGGGACCACTTGTTTTGTTGAGGATATGGAGAACAAAAAGCAAATTATTCTTGTATTTTTTAAAGAGTCCACTTTTAACACCTTATTGGGAGGAGGTTGAAAAGGCTGTTATGAAATTTATTTGAGTAGAAATAACATCTCAGACCAGAAAATGACCTGGGCATCACTTTACTGGGGACAATAAACACCACTGAGCTTCAACAAACTGTAGATGGAGAAAAATTAACAATTAGAGATGACATACAAAAAATAAATAAGATCTACCCTGAAGACAGACTTGGCTGAATTATAATTAAATAATTAAAGCACCATCCTCCCTCTCATGCTCTCTCATGTTTCTCCTCTTTCTCTTTTTACCTTTTTGAATCATTCTAGTTTATCTGTTTTGTTTTGTTTTTTTCTCTGTTGTTGCTGGTTTTGCTCTTGTTGCAGAGCTTTTTTTTTTTTTTTTTTTTTTTTTTTTTTTTACTTTTAATCATGGCTGTAAAGTAATAAAAAAAGAAAAGAAAAAACAACCTTTGTGTTTTCTGTAATGCATAAGTTTATTGGGATTACAGTTTAGGGCCGTCAGTGGATTAACACCAAAATGTGCAGCAAAATCCAATGATTTCATATCATTTAGCATGAAAGTGGAAAACTTTTTATTTGCTAAATATCTGCAGGACAGGTGGAGTGATAAATGATGACTGACAAGGTGTTACTGTTTGGTCGGTGTGATGAATTATTAGTCGAGTGTTGGCAAACTAAAATCTTTAAGAAAATACAGGGGAAAACGGGAGCTAATTATGTTAAATTGCTTCTTAAAATGCATTTAATGAGCCTGCAGATCTTATGTTTGGGTTGCTGCGATTAAAAACTCGAATCCCCACTTGGCGACCCACTTCAGTCTCTCCACGACCAGCTGAGTTACTGAAAGACAATTCTCTACGCTACACACTGCGCACAACAAGCAACACAACACACACTGGAGACACTCACAAAGAGCAAAGGCTCTGTTTCGAGGATTTCTTAACAGTCCAAATACAGCTCACTAACAATTTTTCTAGTCAAAAAAACACAAGTCCCTCATTCATTTGCCACCAAGTTCTGCAGGTTATCACTGAGCTTATGAAAGAACCTGATCAGTGTTAGATGGAGTGAATTAATGGGAGCCAATGAGATTTATTCCCAATTCAACGTTGACCTCTTGTCATTCTCATCCTCTGACTACAAGAGCTTTAAAGGTGCTACATGCAGCATTTTAATATCAATATTAACAACCACATTAATTAATACATTAGCATAATAACCATGAAGACCATCGCAGAGAGGATTTGAGGCCTCTACATGGAGCTGCAACTAACGATTATTGTCATTATAGATTATTTTGTTGATTATTTTCTTGATGAATCGATTGGTTCTTTGGTGTGTAAACTGTCCGTAAATGGTGAAAGATGTCGATCTGTTGTCCCGCAGGCTAAGGTGACACCCTCAGATGATTCATTTTGTCCCAACAGACTAAACCGTCCACAACCCAGAGGTATTTAGTTTACTGTCACAGAGGATTGGCTGCACTGCCCTCATGATTTCCAGTGGCACTGCTCCTTTTCATCTGTATCTCGCTCGCTCCAGGTCTCCTGCTGTTCGCTCAGATCTGAGGGAGCTGGACGGGCTTCTGCTGACTGGATGATTATTCTGCCTAACAGTAATATGGCCTAAAATCAAAGCCGGGATTTCCGCTTCTCTCCCCTCCGTCTGCCTCCCTGAAGTCGCCGTAGGCCTCCAGGGGAGAGGGACACCCAGGTGCAGGCTGGGAGTCGTAGTCCAGCAGGAAGGAGGAGCTTCTCAGCCCCTGTGGTTGGTCGCCGGCAGGGTCCTGGGGCAGGTCGCCCAGCGGGGAGGTCAGCAGGGAGAGCTGCAGCTGGTCGATGGTGCTGGTGAGGAAGGCCTGTGATTGGTTGGGAGAGCAGGTCGGGGGTGGGGATTTGGACGGTGCAGTTTTGCATCCTGGGGCGGCGGCGGCGGGCGAGCCGACCTGAGAGTCGTCGGCGGTGAGGGAACGCCGCAGCTTGGCCCGCGCATTCTGGAACCACACCTGGAAGAGTGTGTGTGTGTGTGTGTGTGTGTGTGTGTGTGTGTGTGTGTGTGTGTGTGTGTGTGTGTGTGTGTGTGTGTGTGTGTGTGCACATATGCGACACCAAATAAGTGATTAAAAAAAAAACAAAAAGCGTACATTTATGTGTTATATGTGTTTAAGTGCGTGTATGCATAAATAATGCATCATAGGTGATGAAGTGTGTGTGTATGCAGGTGTGTGTGTGAGAGAGTGAGTGCATCACGGAAAAAAAATAGTAGAAAGAGGGACACAAAAGACAATTTGTCAACTATGGTGGGTTAATTCTTTTTTTTTTTTTTTTAAATTCCTGATCTGTTTTTCATTTTTTCATTTTTTAAAATCTTTTCTCGATTGTCACAATAGCAGCTTTCATGTGAACGATATAATATTACTTTGGCATTCTGTAAATTGTTATGTACTTGTTTATCATTTGTTCTTTTTTAGCAGCATTTTATTATGCTGATTTTTGTACATGTGCTTTGTCTGCAGTAAAGTAACTTATTTCACACTTTGCCCAAGAATGAATTTGACTTGATGCTTGTTAAGGGAAAATAGTGAAGTAATTCAGAGTCAAAACAGTTATTCATTTTATAGCTCTTTTTCAAAGTGATTTATACAAACACAGCTACTAGAACAGGGTCAAATCTCTCCAAAGCTGAAGTGTTTATGGAGATTCTTTATAATACATGATGGTGTGACTTGTTTAATGTCTCAAAATGAATCTGGTGATGATTTATTAATGACAAAACGCTACATGTCACATCTGAAGTCCCTCCTCAGTTTTACCTGCAGGACTCTCTTGGGCAGGCCGGTCTTGTGGGCCAGGCAGGTCCAGTCTTTGCCGTCGGGATTGTGCTTCTGGGCGAAATACGACTCCAGCGCCCTGAGCTGCTCGCTGCGGAAACACGTCCTGATTCGCTTGGACCGCCTGCGCACCTGCCCGCCCGCCGCCCGGTCGTCCAATCGTGGCTCCGGGCTGCTGACAGACTCCTCCCCCTCTCCTGTGTTGGGAGACGTCACCGCGTCTGATACATTTGGATTGGCGATGTATAATGTGGGTAAATTGCAGTAAACAGGTCAAGCATTCACAATCACCTCCACTGTCTGCCGGATAATCTGGATTAAAACCCCAAATTAGCAGCCCAACCAACCAATCCTGTTTCATGGTCCAGGCCTCAGGATTTCAAACAGTAAGTGGAGATGGAGCTGGACAGCACACACACTGATTATATATTTTTTTGTTATTAATGATTAAACACACACACACACACACACACACACCCCACCCCACCCCACACTCTCACCTTCTTTCAGATGTGGTTTGGTTTGGTGGAGATCGTGGGAGGGTGGGACGCCGCTGTTGCCGTAGTAATGTGATTGACAGTAGAGGTTTGGGCCCTGCATGCAGTACAGGTTGCCAGGCATCAATTTGATGTCACACTCCTGCAAACAAATCACAAAAAAAATAATCTGGTCATTAAAGTTATGTGGAATCACAAGCTTACCAGTGAAATAAATAGAAAGACAGATAGACAGACAGATACTGTAGATGGCTCACCTGGCAGGAGAAGCAGTGGGGGTGAAAGGTCAGCTCGCCCGACCTCATGACAAAAGCTGAGGCTGGGATTGGCCGGGAGCAGCGAGCACACTGACCGACGCCAAACATCCTGACCAGGAGCAAAAACACACACGCCGCTTATTTGTTAAGTGGTGAGCTTCAACCATGTCCCCTTTTCTCTTGTTTTTGTGTTTCTGTGGGGAGTTTTGTCTTTCTTGCACATGATAAAGGTCCAGGTGGAGGAGTCGTTAGCCTACGTTTCTTAAAGTGCAAAAATAAACCTTCCAGCAGCTCTGAAGCTGTCTGACTTACACAGAGGATCATGTGGATTTGAAATAGAAGTCTTGGGATTAAAAAACAAGAGAAGTTAGATGGTGGAACTGAAGGTATAGGATGGTCTGGCGCAAGTTAATTCTCCTTTTTTTTAAATTCCAAGATGTGTATTTTAAATCCACATGATCCACTGTGTAAATTTGGTGCTTGCTGTGAGGTTATTAAAGGGGATTCCTGAGGCACATGGTAGCAGTGTAAGACTGATGTCCACCCACCTGCAGTAGTCCTGCTGGCAGTAGATGTTCCCGTCTCGCCAGAAGAGGGAGGGGTGTGTCTGCAGCTCGCAGTGGCATTGGCTGCAGCGGAGGCAGCCGCTGTGCCACACCCGGCCAGCGGCCAATAGGAAGAAGCGGTCGCACACCTGCTCGCCGCAGCCGGCGCACATCAGGGGCTCGTGGGTGGACAGAGCTGCCGGAGTCTGCGGCAAAGACGAGACAAACACACACACAGAGTTTAGCGCTCCTGTGAGGGAGTTTGGCTTGGAACACTCATACATTTAGTGTTTTACTTATTTATTGTTTATCAGCCATCTCTGTCACACTGGGGGAAAGGTGCAGGACAGATGCTGAGTGTTTTCTTACCGATGCATTTCATTAGACAACAAAAATAATGAAGTTTTATCTGATTTCAGAATGTCACACTTCTCCTTCCATGGATAATATCTTTATTAAAAATAAATTGAAAAATATTTGTCACATATTTCTCAGAGCACACCAGTTGTGGAAAGTTGTGGCTTGAGACTGTTAAGAATCTTAACACAACACGTGCAATAATTTGCTTTTTTACATGTTTTCATACATTTGGTTTCAATAATGCATTATAATTGGACAAAATGCATTGCATGAGGGTTTCAATTCCCATTAGATTAACCTGTACAACTCACCTTTTAGCGTTTTTATTAGTTTCAGCGTTAGTTTTAAGTATTTTTTTGTAATTTTTTGCCACATTTATGTCACTGCCACAGCAAAAAGCTGGAAGACAGAGTACTGTGGGCTTACATGTGAAATGTACTGACAAAGAAAACAAAAGACATTTTCTCTCTAACTTTAGTTTTGTAAACTCGCAAAACTCCCAATTTTCCTTTTTTGTAAAGCCTATTTTTTTTTTATTCATTTTTTGTACTGCATTTCAGCTTCCATTATTTCATTTGCTTTCACTAACAGTCTCTGGAGTGGCAGGGTCAGGCTCTGTTTATGGTAGGGCTTGCTTTACTGTAGACTGTAACAGCCCAGCCTCACAAGTGAGAGCATCTTTCCTGTGAAACATTCTTCAAGGTTTACCTGTAAAACGTGCCGGGGATCAATGAAAAACAAGTTTTATTCAGGTGTTAATACACAGGCTCACAAGTGACAACATGTGCCATTTATTTGTGATGCTGGAGTGAGAAGCTGCTCCCTCTCTCCTCAGGACAAACTGGACCTGACTTGTCACCTGATCTGCAGCCGCCGCTCCGTCCTCCTCTGCTGGCAGGCCGGTGCCAAGCTCCGCCCCCTCCAGCTCGTCTCCAAGGTCACCGCAGTACATGAGGTCCTCGAGGGTCTGGTCAGCTGGCGACGTCATGATTGTCCCTGAGAAGACAGGAGGAAGAAGAGGAGGACGAGGAGGAGGGGGGGGGGGGTAATTATCTGGCCACTTCATAATCACGGCTTTCAAAATAGAGGCGGCAGATGAGTTTGTTGTCTATTTTGAGTGTTTGACCCCGACGTCACGACTGCAGCTCCACCAGGTAAATTAAGTGCATGCACACATCAAGAGCCACACCAAGGTTGGAGTTTGAGTATCTGATCAGAAGAAAACGCTGATTTCAGCAGTGAGTTCACGTCCAGCTTTACGCTACACCTCTGTGTGTTTTTATATCAGTCTCTATAGACAGTTTTTCTCATAATGTGTAGTTATTTGTTAAGAGTAACCAGGTTAATTTAACTTGTTATCTAGTTAACTAGCTTTTTATGAGTAGGTGGCCCGCCGTTTTCTTTGCAAATCGACTGTTCTATCAACAAATAAATAAATACTTTTTTGTGTGTGTCCACAAATTTTTCCAATGAAAACAGCTTGTAAATCAGTGCAAATTATGTTTCTGATGTTCATGATTTTGGACTTGAACAGACTATTAAAAAAAGAAAGAAAAGAAAAATAAATAAATAAATAAATAAATACACAAATGACTAAATAAATAAATAAAAATAATCTTCACACAGATTTCAGTGGTGAAATCTTTTTCTTTAGGATTTATTTGTGGACAGAGAACTAACTGCTCCTCCAGTAGAAGTACTGTTCCTCTGCTGGTATCTGACTGCAGTAGAAGTAGAAGTACTGTTCCTCTGCTGGTATCTGACTGCAGTAGAAGTAGAAGTACTGTTCCTCTGCTGGTATCTGACTGCAGTAGAAGTAGAAGTACTCTTCCTCTGCTGGTATCTGACTGCAGTAGAAGTAGAAGTACTGTTCCTCTGCTGGTATGTGACTGCAGTAGAAGTAGAAGTACTGTTCCTCTGCTGGTATGTGACTGCAGTAGAAGTAGAAGTAGTGCAGTAAAAATGTCCTGCAGTAAAAGTCCAAAGTGTCTCATGTCAAATGTCCTGGCAGTAAAAGTGACTGAGCTCCTTTTTCCAAACAGTAACTGTGTTAGCTGGGATCTTTTCCATGCAGTTAGAAAAGGAGGAGAGAACACGCTGCACACTACATGCTTTTAAAGGGACATTACACTAAAACTGAAGTGAGGACCCTTTAGACTCAACTGACAAAATTTGGAGTCTACATGGCTCTCATTGTCCACACTTATTCCAAATTTTTGTGCCAATTGAATCTAAATGGTCTCTGTTGCAGCTTTTCATGGTGCAGCTTTTATTGTGAAATTTGGAAATGACAAAAAGTAGTACCAACAAAGTAGAATCAGGTTCCTCCTCTCATCTTTGATGACTGAGCTTTTATTGTGAAAGGTTTCACAGTCTGTGTAATGGATCTGATTTAAAATGTAGTGAAGGACAGCAGCTGCTGATGGAATAAATCCAACCAGGACTTTGTTTCTTTTCTTTTCTCTTTTGTTTTTTAACACAGAACTTGGGACGAGGAGGTCCAAGGATTTTTGTGATTTTCTCCCTACAGGTGTTAAAGTAAAACGCCTGGTGTCAGGTGTGCATGTAAATCTAGTACATGGCAGTGTAATGAAGTATAATGTGAGTCAGGTTCATCTACAGCAGGCATGTTCCCAAACAGTTCAAGTGCAGACAGTCAGATTTAAAAAAGCACAGGAAATGTTGACTATCACGCAGGAGCAGCTCGACTGATTTTGACAAAAAGAAATTAAAAGATGAATGAAACTTGATAAAATGCTTATGTGGAAATTAAGACCTCATTAATTCATAGTCAAGGCTGTTTGATGATGTTTAAAGCCTAATATCTATGAAAATTGAATTTAATCCATTTACAGACTTTCTGTGGACCTGCAGTCTCTGGGCCTGGGGCTTAGGCCACCCCGCCTGATGCAACGTTTGAGGTCCCAGGATGAGCTGGGAAAATGCAAGATAAAGAAAGAAAACTATTGATTTGAATGAAGGAAATTTAAGAAATGGCATTGTGAAGAAGTCGAAGCCTTTCACCAGGATTCAAGCAATTTCCTGATTTGATAAATAAGTTCTTACCAGTGCAGCTGAGGCTCCGGGCTCGATTCCCCTGAGTGTGATCTTTTCAATCCTTGGAACAGAAGAGTCTCCCCGGCCTCTTCCAAACCAGCAAACCTCCGCTCACCAACAAC
Organism: Myripristis murdjan; assembly: GCF_902150065.1. Taxonomy (NCBI): domain Eukaryota; kingdom Metazoa; phylum Chordata; class Actinopteri; order Holocentriformes; family Holocentridae; genus Myripristis; species Myripristis murdjan. The sequence goes on from NC_043990.1 coordinate 4,285,934, forward strand.
CCGCCTGCCTGCTTGTGTTGTGGAAGAATCTGGAATCCTTCTTCACCCAGATGCTCTTTCCATCCTCCGTCCAGTTTTCTCAGGTTTTCCCCAGCATCCAGACTTCCTCCGGATGTGTCGCCTCTGTCCAGGGCTCGTCTCAAATCTGCCTCCCCGTCCTCATCCGTGACAAAAAACAGCCAAACTGACCGCAGACCAGCAGCTGTCAGCCAGCTCCACCCGCCTAGCTGTTATTTTTTTTGTCCCAGGTGATTTCCTGGTTCACCTGTAAACAAGAACCCCAGGTGCCTTGGAGGACAGGTGAGAACAGCTCTGATTGGCTGCCTGGTGAGAGGATGGCGGTAGGCTGCCCCTCCCCCACACCCTGGGGACCAATTAAAAGCCAAAGGTGTTTAAAAGGACATCTGGGATCTTCAGTGGAGGCTGAGAAGACGGCGGGGGACTCAGGGCTTCCCTCGCTCCCTGGGCCGTCTGATCACACGCCAAGTGGCTTCTTCCAGGGAGCATTTCAAACCAGTTTAGTTTCCACAAAGATAAGAGCATCAGGAGCACTCATGATAATGCAAAATAATTAGACTCAAAATCATTCATACACTCATATCAGGCATTGGGCCCCACTCGCTGCATTCAGATTATTTTTTGCTAACATCAGTATGACTCAAGTTGACACATGGATTATTTAGGCTACTTAGATTTATTATTTAAATCAATCAATTGGTAGCCGACCAATCCCTGAAAACTTTCATGCTGGCTCATGAAAATAACAGATAATGTAGAATTACTTAAAGCAGGAGAGAAATCCAACAGATACATAGCAGACAGGTTTGTCATTTACCTCCCAGAAGAAAAGAAAACAACTGCTCTGTCCATTTTTCATGAAAAATTCTATATTTCACATCAACCTTTTGCTGTTATGAAGGCTTAACTAACAGAACACAGAAGCAGTGAGTGCAGGTTTGTAATGCCAGGTCTAATTAATTTATCATATCATGAAAACCTATTACTTTACTTATTAAACAGAGCTGATAAAAAACAGATGCAAATATCTCAATTAAGAAAAGAAAAATCATTTTAAAATGTTTGTTTTCCCCATGTTGCTCAAAAACATCGTGTGAGTCGTATCTCTGACATTTCTGAGACAGACCATCTTAGACCACATTATCGCACAAAACAATCCCTATGTTTATTTCAGCAGCCACTGTTAAAATTATGTTAGCAGTTTTGGAGTTTTTTTCAAATGGAAAAAAAAAATCCTGTTTTTGAAAGAAGGGAAAATTTGTTGATTTGTTGATGTTGATTCGCAGCAACAATATAAAGAGGTTAAATCTTTTGTCCTTGAGAAAATCTTGCAGCCGTGATAGAAAAAAAAATTGCAGTTTATTAAAAAATACATAAGTCAAATTCAGCTACATAAAGAATTAAATTTTATACACATCAGTAAAACATCAACTGAACAGGAAGTTCAGTACGAGCAGGTGTCTTTGCTGTATATTATGAACAACATCACAACTTTGTCCAGAAACACTAAGATTTGATGAGGAATGTTTTCATTGTTGCCTCTCTTCATTTCTTTTTGTGGTATGTGTGTGTGTGTGTGTGTGTGTGTGTAATTTTGACTCTGATGAAACTGATGGTAGAGGCGGTTACCTGCAACCAGGGCAGGCCGACATATTATACCGTCATCATGATAAGAGACCAGATACTGTCTGGGATTTTGGATAAATGTTTTCTTCTTCTGGTTTTAAAAGCGGCAGTTCAGTAAATTGATGTCATTTTTGACTGTTCTAGCTGTTTATTTGCCTTTAGCCACTGGCATTTATCAAAGTGCCCATTTGTCAAAAATCTCCTTCTGTTAATATTTACCAAAAAACTCATTGTGTAAATACTTGGTGACAGAACCATTTGGTCAAAAATAATATGGTATTTCATTCTGTCTAAATCGCCTCACGCTTCCTACAGCACGCCACTGAAAACTAAACAGAACCAAACTATGAAAATCCACGGCAGAGTTAAAAGAGTGATGGTTTCAAGAGACTAAAACTTTACTTCGGCACTTTGAATTTTAGCGCCTTTCTCTCCCCCACCTGACATATGATTTTTGATTTTTGGGGCCGAGAGAGATTCTGTCACAGTCCTCAGTGTTTTTAGAGACATGAAGTCGCCGTGTGTCATCGTCTCGGTCTTTTGGAGGAGAAATGCCGTCCCGCTCGATCAGGTCTGGGCTTTTTCCTAACACACTCATTTGTTAAACGTCCGACTGTCCTTTTCTTCGCCATTCCTCCTCACATGTTCTCCACACCTCTGATCCTCCTGGCCAGCTGCACGTCGCGGGGGAACAGCGTGACCCGCTTGGCGTGGATGGCACACAGGTTGGCGTCGGAGAACAACATGACGAGAAACGCCTCCGCCGCCTGGGAGGAGGGAGAGACGGAGAGCAGACACAGATCCGTGTGTTACACAGCACATATTTATAAAGAGCAAATCCAAGACAGAGCTGAGTCACAGAAAAATAAATGTGATGAGGGGGGTGGGACGCATTAGCCTGCCATTTTCACATCCTCCAGGTGAGCTGTTTTTGTTGTTAAAGACACACTGAAACAACCTCAAAGACACTTCCTTTGTCCAATAATCTGTAGTCGTGAGGTTATTCAAGGTGCCGTAATGACAACTTGTTTAAGACAGTGTGTGTTTTTTTTTTAGCGCACAAATTTAGACCGGTATTATTGTGAACGATACGATGTGGCACAGCTCTGAACCATATAACATCAAACACGAGTTTAACACTACAAATTTTATCGGGGACCAACTTGAATGACCAGCTGTGGGTCCTGGAGTCTCACTGCACTGAAAACCCCTCAGCGTCAGCGTGACCGGTGAAAACGGCAGCGATGCTAACTTGGCGGCCGCTCGGCTAAATGAACAGAGGAAAGAGCGATGGCGGGCTGCTCACCTCCTGCAGGGCCAGCAGAGCGTACACCTGCCACTTGAGAGCCTCTCTGGAAAAGTTCTGGCACACTTCCCGAACCTGGAATAAAAAGAGACGGCGTTCATCAACAACAGGACGTGTGAAACAGGATGTCAGAGTTCCACTTTTTTAAAAAAAATTTTTAAGAGCTTTTCAAGATGAATGTTTACAAAAATGTAAGACTAGTTTTTGCAAAAATCATCTTTTTCTTATTCAATTAAGCATTGCAGGTAGGAGTAAAGGTAAGTACGATATATTTGATCTTGTGCTGACTTCAGTTATAGACTCCTTTAGCTTAGACACAAGCTGATTTTTTTTTTTTTTTTTTAATACCTGTCCCAGAACTTGGAACAGGTAAGTCCAAGGATATTTGTGGATTTCTCCCTACAGATGCAAAAGTGAAAAATGTGGTTTGTTATGTGCATGTACAACAGTAAGTATAAAACAAGTAATCTACAACAGGCATGCAACACGTTTATGTGGAAATTACAGCCTCATAAATTCAAATTTAAGATTATTTAATGACCTTTCAGGGCTAATATTTACTCAAACTAATTTAAGGACCTGCAGGACCCTTGAAACAGACTACAGACGGAGCAGTTCACTTCAGATTTTGTGATCATTTGGCTCACCAGGCGAGAGAACGGGGCCTTCCTGAGCAGCAGGTCATGGCTCTTCTGATATTTGCGGATCTCCATCAGGGCTCTGGTTCCTGGACGAAACCTTCTCTTCTTGGGAGATTTGGGAGGACGTGCTGCAAAAACAGAGAGGCAGATCGTCACTGGAAATTTTATCCATTCAAGTCAAAATCAAATGAATAACGATGCTGCAACAATTTGTAACTTCCAGGCAGAAATTCATTTCCACTCATTTTTTCTTTTTGAGGTATGACAATCTGCTTCCAGAGACTTGAAACTAGGTGATCCATCAGAATAAACTCCATGCACACAATATTCTTTTCTCCAAGTTTGGTGCATTCATGCACAGGTGGGAAGCTCCAACAACTGGGATTGCAAAGTCAGCTGTGAAATATCAAACCCAGAAGACAAATAATACTCAAACACAGACATCATGAAAAGGTTGAAGTGGATTTGTCTGCTTCTCCTTTTATATAAGGAGAAGCAGACAGAAAGCACCAGATGTTGGAGTTTCCCACAGTCTGTGAATGCACCAACAGGCCTGCAGACTTTGCAGGGTGTTCACTGTGATGGACTGCCTCTCTCAGGTCAGGTACCAGCTCCCTGTAATTATATATCACACCACAGTGATGACTGACTCCAGCCTCTCCTCACCTGATTCTCCGCTGCGTCTCGGGGACCTGGAGGGCCGCGGGGCTGCAGGGGCAGCGGGGGGCCGGCGTCTAGGGGTGGCACCTTTCCGTCGGCTGGCAGACGTATTGTGCCGCATCGTCTCCGACACCAGTCAGCACCACAACCAGGAAAAACACGGCAGCAGGGCCCTGGCTCTGAACACAGATCATAATACAATGTTTGTCGAGCAGAAACAGGACTGACGGTCTTCCCCTCACCCAGCTCCACTGCTGTGGCTGTTACCACAGAAAGGTATAGTAATGGTGATTAGTACACATCATCAATAGAGCTAAACGATGTATCGTTATCTAGACATGAACATGTGTGATATTAATATATCAAAAGGCAATGATATGGAAGCTATCAAATTTATCGAATACTTGAATTTTATTGATCTGCATTTTCTGCAGTTGGTATCATTATAATGCTGTTTTTTATTATTATTTTTTGAAGGATGCTTAAGTTTCACTTTTGCTGCACTTACAATTTCAAATAAGTGTGATCCCATTGTGACACTGAGTATCATATTGCTATGAAGATATTTGGCATAAATATCGAGGTATGAAATTTTGTGTGTATCGTGCAGCCCTCAGCCCTCAACACTCAGCTATATCCTCACACCCTATTGACTCCCAGTGTACAAAATCCTCTTTGTTTCCACTGTTCTCCTCCACAGGGAGGTCAGAGGTCAGGGACCCTGCAGCTGGCAGGGATTTGGGCAACCATATTTCAGTTTTTCTTCTATCTGTGTTGCTGTTTGGGTCCAAAATCGTTCAGTTCAATTCATTTCTATTGCTCCTGAAGAGGAAACATGCTTTGCAGAAGAGGGCAAGAAAACACGACACACCAATCACATCAGCGACAGCAAACACCCAGAGAGCCTGCAGACAGGATTTAGTGCGAAGTAAGTGCATTTATTGCACTTGGAGCAAATGGACAATTTAAACCTTATTGACTTGTGCTTTAAAAGACGCATGTGTCTCTCACAGCTCTCAGCCACCTCACACTGAGGCTCCTTGTTGTTGTTGTTGTTTTTAACCCCGAGCTCAAATTGTCCCCCAAAATAACAAGAGGATTAATCATATACTAATCAATACAACCATAACTTTTACAACATCTAATTCGATAACATTAAACTTTTTTTTTTTTTTTTTTTGCACATCGCTTTTTGCACACTGGGTTGTACTTAGGTTATTCTGTTGTTCTGTTGTTAGGTTATTCTTATTCTGTCATACTTAGATCTTATTCTTTATTTCTATTTTTTTTTTTATTTACTTAATCTGTAATCTGTGGATACTGCTGAAGAAAATGTGAATTTCCTGCGGGATGAATAAAGTATCTACCTGCCTACCTACCTTTACATTCACATGAGCGTTAGGTAAATTTGGCATTTCCTCTTACAGTGACGGCAATGTCCTTGTTGCACTGATAATTTAGTTAGTTAACTAAATGAATAATGTTATCAGCTCCGTGACAGAGGAAACGATATAAGTCGTTATCTTATTCAAGTGTCACCGTTAGAAACCAGCCAGGTTAATTTTTACGCAGCGTTACTGTGCTTACCGTTAAATGTTCGCAACGTTCTTCATATTTACACGCTATTTTTTCAGAAAACCACAACAAAATAAAGGTATTCAACAGTACCTGTGGAGATGAACAGTATTTCCAACCGAAGGGGATTTTATATTTAATAAAAATCGACTTTTGGCCGTTGAACTGCCGCAGCTCGCAGTCACAGCACTAACCGAAATGAAATTCAAACGACGCCCTCTCTGCTGGCAGCTCTCTGGACCAATCAGCTTGGGCCGAGTGGGCGGGGCCACCACTACCGGAGCGTTCAGCTTGTTTACAGAGAATTCTCTAGCTGGGCGGGGTCTCGGCTGTTTTCAAATGAGCCAGTTCAGTTGTGTGTGTGAGCCGCCGCGCCGCTCCGGGTGAGCGCATGAAACGCACCGTGAACTGCATAGACACCCACTGGAGTTCAGTTTAAAGAGCCAAGCAGTGAATTAACCGCAGGTTCCGCTTCACCTCATGCAGTCACAATAACAGCTTGAAAACACGGAGAATTACACAAAACAAAAGCTTTTATTACAATAAAAACGTGATATCAGACACTATTTCCTGTAACAGAAAAAAATGCTGCTATGCTTTTTTCCGTCTTCTTAGGACCATTTTATTTCAGATGATGTTGTATCGACTGCATTTTAAGCATTTGTGTTCTTAAATAATGCATTTCACTGCGTGTCCATGATCTCAACTGTTTCGTCCACCACATCCACGGTGAGAGGGGTCACGGTTTTGGTCAGGACGGCCGTGGTGCCCGGCTTGTACCTGTACTGCCCCTCCCTGGAAAACAAAGAAGGAAAAAGGGAGAGAAATATTGTTAAGACTGCAAAAAAATGATTGAAATCACATTCATCTCTAATTTGGAGGAGTGCAAAGGTGCTATTTCACAATGACATTCAATAATCCATATGCCCGTTTGCCTTCCTCTGACTGAAAACACCAAGCTCACAATAATTTTTGGGGGTTATTAAAATGCATTCTGGGAAATGTAGGAAACCACTAACTGAAGTTAAGGCAGATAAGGCAGGTTGAAGTAAAGTATGCTCCAGAACCAAGCAAAAAGTACATTACAAGATCAAAAAGTAATTACTGGAATTTAATGAACATCACATATTGATATCTAGTGTTTCTTAAGGAAAGAAGTTCTGGGAGAAGAAGAGGAAAATTAGAAATATCAGAGACAGAGAAGAGGAGGACCATATGGACTGCCAAAGGTAGAGTTTTTATTTTATCCTGATCACACAGGACACATGGCTCACTTTTTGCCCTTCTCCGCCGGCTTGTCGTAGCCTCGCAGGTAATCCACCCCGGCCTCGGTGATCACACACAGATCCACGTTGCTGCCCGATCCCAGGTCGCAGAAAATCCCTGCAGCGATGGCGTCTCGTACGAGCTGCTTCGCCTCCTCCAGCTGAGACAGACAGAGAGAGAGAGAAAGTGGCAAGAAAAAACACAAGAAAGGGTCAACAGGATCCAATTTCAAGAAATGCTCTGACTGCAGTGAAATGGCTGCTATGGGGGCCAACATCATCACACAGGAATCAAATGTGGCTCATTGAATCCACAAGAGTCTCAGCTTTCCAGTCAAAGCCAACTGATGCAGCTCCAAGACTGTTTAGGCCCCAGTCTGCACACACACACCATTTTACAACAGGCCACAAGAACACATGTGGACTGCAATTCAAACATGAGAGAAAATGAATGAACTAATAAAACGTGTTAAAGGTCCCTATACAGTCTATATAAGCTTCTCCACACTTTTATGCACATTATTCAGTTCATACAACGTCTCACCTCCATGTTTGGTTTGAATCTGTCCTCAAACACAGAGACAGCAGCCGCAGCTCCTGAACCTGCAAACACAATCAAACAACAGCACAGGTTTTTTTTTTTTTAGTTCACTAAAGCTTCATTTAATAGGCTTTTCTCAAAATCTCACAACACATATGTTCTGCTGCTGTAGCAGTTTAGTCTATTAATTGATTAGCAAATAAACAAAAAATTCAATGAATACAATTTTGATGACGGATAAATTGTTTCACATTTATCAAGTAAAGATACCGAACATTGTTTCATTCCAGCTTCTCTAAGATCACTGAAGTTCCTGTGTGTCTTCTAATTATGGCTAATTCATTATATTTGCATGATAAATGGGTATTTATAGGATGAATTATTCTCAAAGCACTATGCTAGACCTATATAATGTTTTTTTTTGTTTGTTTTCTTTTACTGTATGCAACATTATTTGTATGACACATGCAAACTGTGTATATTTTACTGCCAAAATTATTTCCAGTGGTTTGCTGCCTGCCACTTTTCATGTCCCTTAAGGCTTTTCAGGCAGTTTTCCCTCACATTTCTCTGCTCTGCCCTGTTCTTTCTATATGTGTAAATAAACAAACCAAAGCAAACCAAACGGTTTTGTATTCAATTCAAGTAATTTTAAGCTACTTTTTATTCTTTTATTAGCAGTATAGTAGTATAGTGCTACCTCACTGGGTGTGTTCTTATAGGTTATGTGTGTCTTTTTTGTCATTTATGTAAATTGCTGTTGTAACATTGAAATTTCACTTTGGGGATATATAAAATTCTCTTATGCTACTTATCTATCTATCTATCTATATTACAAAATTAGTACCTTGGGGTTTTTTAGGCAGCTAATCAGACTGAGGAGGAAATTTGAAGACATGACTTTGGGCTCTGATCACTTGTCATCACACTTGACATTGACATTATTTTTCACAAATTTCACTGCAGACTGATTATGCACAACCACACACACACACGCACACACACACAAACACAGGCCCGACACCCACCCATGGTGACGAAAGGCAGCTTGTCGTAGGAGCCGTGTGGGTAAACGCTGTAGAGGTGAGCTCCGGTCACATCGACCCCACCGATGATTAGAGACGACCCGACGTGACCCTGATACCTGAAAGACAAGGATGAGGTCAGGACACACACGGCTGTCTTCAGGCCTGTTCCCACCAAGTATTAACATCCGTCCTGGGAAATCCGAACACAAGCCGACGCCTCTGAGTTCAGGTGTAAACAGCAGCAGTGCGTCCTCTGAACTGTCAGTGGATGGATCAAACACAAACTGAGGTGCAGGTTGGCTTTAAAGCAGCTGGTTAATGAATAAAAACTCACGTTAATGAGACATGAGCTCCCCTAAACACATGGTGCAATAAATTTGCGCGGTCTCTAAAATATGTTTTGACAACATACAGGGTTTTTTCTTCCACATAAAATCCAGAGGCGGTGGCAGTTCTTAAATTTCATGCCCTGACGCGATTAAACACATTCTTTCTAACCCTCGACATGACAGAGTTACTATAGGAATACTGCAGAAATATTATAGTGGCTATATGGATGTGCACATTGCAGTTACTAAAGGAAAACCACAGAAATATTACAGGAGCGGAGGACCTGACCCTCTCACACTGCTGGAATAATTCAATAATCTGAGGCTGAACGTGATCGAGTCGAGCTTTAACAACTGTCAAATGCGTCTTCAGCGATTGAGAGCTGCATTAAAATGAGGCTGGAGTACTTATTTGCATATAGAGCGGGAAAGTGAGATCCGAAACACAAGTGGGCAGGTGACACACACATGTGGAGACGCACGTTAATGCCAGGTGTGTACGGACGGACTGGCAGCTGTCCACTTGCATTCAGATTTCTCAGGACGGTTGTTAAGACCAGGTGGGAACAGCCTCTCAATCTGACAGGAAGTCTTTTCTTTGGACGTGGACTGGATGTAAGAAATCCGACACCGGCCACAAAACAAAGCACCGATTCCCCCGTCAGCCTGCAGCACAACAAACCCTCGGCACCTCCTCTGTTCCATGTCTTTGTTTAGTTTGACTTAGCACAAAGGAAGTGAAAGAAAAAGAATATAAAACCAGGTAAGGCAGTGATTGTGCAGGAGAAGTAGGAAAACACGAAGGCTTTACAGTATGTATAGCATAATTACGTCACTTCCAAATAAAAAGGAGAAAAGACAAAGTGCCTTTCATTTGTGTTTAGTTCACAGAAAAAAATCAAAAAGTAGTCTTGAAGTGCGGGCATTATTTTGTATGGACAATTGTTTCATCAAATTGACAGAAAACATACTGTATCATGACATATATCATTGTCAAGATATGAACGTATCCATATTGTGATAGAAGATTTTGTCCATAATGCACAGCCCTGTAAGACACAGTGATGGATGAATTTAAAATCTAGCAAAGGCCATATACAAATATGTACGACTGAAAATGAGTGTGTGTGAAGAAAAGAAAGGTAAAACATAAAAAACTTGTATGTAGCACCAGGAGATCAATGCAGTGTGGAGCGCGGTTTTGTTGTAATGAAAATAACGTAAAAAACAAAAACTCAAATCAAATCCTATAAAGTAAGAGTCAAAACGCCCTGAAGTCACAGCGGTCCGAGCAGCCGCCGTCAGAAACAAGACGACGTCTCTCTGACGCCAAACCTGCGGCTCTCACCTGAACAGCATCTGTTTCAGCTGCCTCGTTACCATGGCGACCAGAGGCGGCCGCCCGGTGTTGAGCATGTGCAGCTCCACGTTGGATGACATAATCTGGGTGGTGACATCGGCGTCGGCGGCCACGCCGGCTCCACAGCAGCTACACACACACACACACACACACACACACACACACACACACACACACAGCAACAACTCAGCCAACAACATCATCAGTATAATCATTTAGTGTAAGAAACTGTCATTAACTGTAGAAGTGGAAAAGATTTCCTTTAAAGGGACAGTAAACCCAATTATTTAATATTGTTATTATTCTCTATTATTCTTCATCCACCAAGACAGGAGAGTCACCTGGTGGGAATCATCGTCCAGGCCCCGCATTCACAAAACATTTTAAGGCTAAAAGTAGCTCCTAACTTGCCGATTTAGGAGAAACTCTTAAATTACGATGCAGGTTAACGTCGTAATCACGTTAATATCTCTGAAGCATTAAATGATACTGAGCTTTTAAAAAGATATCGCCTCAGTCGTGAGGGTCTCAGGATTTCACTTTCTTTTGAAGGGCACAGCTCCAAATGTTTAATCAGCCATGGTCACTGAAAATGCTCAAGGGATATCACCGGGCATTCTACTGTATTTTGAAAAGGTTCCCCTGATCTACAAGAATCAACAGAGAAAAAAAAAGTTCAACACCATGGCTACTGGGCTATCATATCATCATATAGATATGAACATGCAAGATATTAATATACGAAACGGAAACAATATGGATGATATCAAATTTAGGGTTAGGGTGACTCTAAGACAGTGACTGGTCTGTGTTGATCATGTTAAGTAACTGCATTTTCTACATCCATTTGATGTTATGATGCTGTTTTTTGAAGAAAGTTGAATTTTCACCGTTGCTCCAATTAAATTTTCAAATAAGTGGGATCCCACAGTTATATTGTATATTGTATCTTTATCCGGATATTTGGCATAAAAATCGAGGGATGATATTTTGTCCACATCGTGACCATAATGACACGTTAACAAGGTCATCCGTTGAGGTAATTAATGCATTACTTACAGTCTATGTCTATGCTGACATGTGTGGGTCGTCATAACACAGTGGCGGAGTTAATGTGCAGTCTGAACTTTAACATGTTACTGAGTCAGAGGCTGGACTCACTAGATTTTGGGAGCGATGTAGTGGATCTTCATGCAGTTCTTGGTGGCCACCACCATGTCGTCTGTGGCTCTGGTGTCGGCGCCCAGGACCACCCCGTCCTGACGGGACAGAGGACAGTAACACTCAGCAGCTGCAGCACCGGCAGACTCAAGACAGAGGTCATCTACCAACTCCTCTTTGTTTTCTCCTGTTTTTTAATTTACGGCCATACACTCTTTGGAGAAGAGGCTTTCTGAAGAGTGCAAATACTTTGGTCCCCACTACACAAAAACCATAATATCCACTCAGCGTCCACTTTATCAGCTCCACCTGTAAACTTTTAACAAAGTTTAAAATGTTCAGTTTGTGTTGATATTGTGCAGAATGTGTCACTTTAATTCTGTGTTTATTACTGAGGTTGTAGTTTGCAGAGGTCTGCTACTGGACTACATTATACTGAGAGGTGTTTCCAGTTTTTTGTCCTCCCTATTTATATTCAATGAGGGGGGACAAAATAGTGGAAACAGCTGTCAGTAAAGTGCAGCACTAACTATGAGCTCAATGTCAAACACAGAAGTGAATGAACACCTCTGTTACCGTGACAACAAGACAAGCTGAGCATTATGGGCAGCAGGAGAGGAAACTTTATGGCATAACAGCTGGATTAGATTATTTTACTTAGTGCAGTAATAAAGTGGCCACTGAGTGCATGGTGAGACTTTTTTTTTTTTTTTTTTTACATATGCTCAGTTTCTTAATTCTGTATTTATGGTTGTAATATTTTTGTAGGATGCACATATTTTTTCTATAATTTCTTCTCTTGAGAACCTGAAGAGCTGCAACCAACCAGATTCCCCCTCAAGGATCAATAAAGTATTTCTGATCGTGATTCTGATTTTAGATGTGATTTACTTTGGAAACTGGGGTTTCATGTCTGCCGGCGGTGCATCAGGTGCATCTCATGTTTAATGAGTGTGACACACTAACTACACACTGGTGTGAGGTGAGAGGCTGACTGCCGGCTGCCTCATGATCTCACCGGTTTGATCACAAAAAGATGTCACAGTAAAGATGATGAACACATGAATATCTGAGTAAAAATGAAATGTGCAGCTCCTTCGGACGGCTGTTCTCACCTTGTAGAGAAGCCCGGCGATCGTCGTCCCCGTCTTCCTGGCGTTGGGAGCCTTGTAGCCAAAGTCTGACAAATTGGACTCCAACACTGCATTTCTGTGAACGATGAGTGAGCACACACACACACACACACACACACACACACACACACAGACACACACACACACACACATCCAGACACACACAGAAGGCCTCATGACAATGTTGATTTCTTGTCACACTGCTTGTTGCATTGCATTTCTCTCCCATACACATCTGACAAATGGAGGCACGTTCAAGAGAAATAAATTAGTAACCGAGTGGTTTTTGTTTGAAATTTCATAATTTCACTGTTTCGACATCACACAAACCCCTTACAGATATTACTGGAGTATTACAGGGACTCCACAGGACATGTGACCAGAGTGTTTGGTTCAGATCCAACAAAAATCGCATCATCATCATCACTTTAATCCTTTTTTTCTCCAGTGCAAATGAGAAATAGCCCCCGATAATGCAAGTATTATTATTCTCACTACAGTAAAATCATGAATAATAGCAGTATTTCCATTTTTCCATAGCTCTACTTCAGTAGGCTACACCACAGGCCTCTCGTTGTTCTTGTTTTGCTTCTGCTTTCATCGTTTAAGACTTTTCAGCTTTGTTTTTTCTTTTAATGTTTTTCTACTTTTACTTATTTTGAACTTTTCATGTTTTCTCAGTGTTTTATTGTCCCGCCTGTACGTCTCCACCTCTGTAGAGCCATTTGAGCTGCTTTGTGTGTGAAAGCTGCTACACAAATCAAACTATAAATAAACTAATAAACTAATGTAATAAACTGCAAATAGGCCTAAACTAAGTGTTGTAGTAACACCAGAGGAGGTGAGGAGTCAGAGGAAGTTGGATTAGATCATTATGAGCTCCTTGTAGAGATATTATAGGGTTATTTTAAAGTATGATGGTGTAACAGAGGCTAATGGAGGCCTTATAGCAGCTCACCTGTCCAAGTGTCTAAATCCGCCTTACCTGCGACAGTTTTCAAAGTTAAAGCCTCCGGCCTGCAACTCGCAGCTCTTCAGCGCGTTGAGCATCTTGTCGAAAGAAAATAAAAATGTCTGGAAAAGATGAATCTGCGGCTGATGGAGCTTTCAGATGAACATGGAGCTAAAGTCTCTCCCGGCTCAGTGCGTCAGCTTTTTTTTTTTTTTTTTTTTTTTACTTTCACTTTCACATCTGCAGCATCATGGCCTCGCTTTGCACACTGTAAAAAACAGTTCGTCCCATTGACTGATTTGGTCTCATTTGAAGCTTTTACAGAGTGATTTATGTGGGAATAAGTCAGAGATTCCGCCAAAAGAAGTGAGATTATTCCACCTTTGACATCAGTTCGGTTTTATTTGCTTTTCCAGACATCAGAGTGAATGTGTGTGTTTGGAAATTAAAGCCAATCTGCACACCTGGCTGAGAAAAACTGAACTCACACATGTCAGCAAGGGACGAAACTAATTTATATGGGCAATAAATAGCATTTTCTCGCCCCGACGGCTGGATGTCCTGAGCTGCTTAAAAAGAGGTCAGACTGGAACACACAGTGATCGCCTGTTTCATTTAATGACTCTTCTTGCAGTGTATTAAAATTTGTCAAACTGTCGAAATGGATTCTGGTTCCCGGAGATTTAAAATGGCGGCTCAAGTGAAACTTTTAACAAAACAAAAAAATCACCATGAAGTTTCATTTCAGCAGCACACTGTAAAGTTGGTCATAGTAGCCTAAATATGATAAACCTAAAATAAATCATCTCTAAAGACCTCCAAAATATAAAACAAGATGTATTTTGCACCCCAAATATTATAAATAGGCTATAATAAAGTAGGGTATCATGCCAACTGAGGAGCAACATCAAATTTGTAAAAAAAAAAAAAAAAAAATGCCTGTATTGGTGGTCAGTTTTTAATTATTGTTTTCACTGGATGCTCAGTATAGAAAAAACAAGATGATGGAGATTGAATGTTGTGACATATTTACTGTCAAACCGAGAGCAAACAGGGAGAAAAAAACTCCAATTTTGCCTGATTTCTGTGTTAAATGACGTTTCTTGTGTTTGTCGGTGGAGTGAGGAGCGGATGAGGCTCCTGGGTGTCATACGTGAAGGCAGAGCGCCCTCTACTGGATTATAATGAACATTATATGTTGTTTAAAAAAAGGCTGAACACCATGTCGTTTCTCACTCGACACACAGGGCACATGCCACTTTTTATCCCACAACAAAAACACCAAATTAGTTGTGATGCTGTTTGTTTTATTAATCCATAGCAATCTGCATTCATATCACTGTTTATTCCACTTTTTGCAGATATTCAACATGTTTTAAATTTACTTTTGTGGCACTTTTATGCTCTTTCATGCCGTGAATTTATGTCAGGACAGTAACACAGTCAGATACAGTTTGATGTTTATATTTGTCATTTTGTGACCAAGAGTCCGCTTTCTTTCACTACCTGGAGACTCACAGCCCGCACCCTGTCCCGCATGTCTGCACACACACACACACACACACACACACACACACACACACACACACACACACACACTTCACATCCCTCCTTCCCATATCCCTCACAAAATACACAGAAAAGCTTCTCAGTTACAGTAACGTCAGTAAATGTAATTTGTTTGTTCCACCTCTGGCATTGGTAACAATCTGGACGATATTAACAGTAGCTTAAGCTTATTAAAGTGTGTCTGGAAAATGTGGATATTTCAACAGGATGCCACAGGCCAGGACCCTGTGGACCAGGAAACGATGGACTGGGCCACCATCATGGAGCAGGACGTCCCAGACTGGTCTGAAACAGAAGTGGCTATCCCTGACTGGGCCAAAATGCCCCGTGATGAGACCGACTGGGCGACCAGACACCAGGCCGTCTCTGACGGGCTAAACTGGACCAGGCTGACGTGACGCTGCAGGCTCCTGAAAACACCACCACAAAGGAAGATGCCTGCCAGCAAAAGATGGCCTGGCTTGAGGAGGCCCTGAAAAAAGTGACTCCAAGAACGCCTGAGCAGCAAAAAGAGTCTGGCTGACAAGGAAACTCAGAGTGGAAACCAGAGGAAACAGCAGGAGGAGGAATCAAACGCCTCCGAGAGCCACCTGCTGTCCCAGATCTCTCTCCTGGAGGACAGCTGCCAGAAGAAGAGCTCTCTGCTGGACATGGAGAGGACGCTCAGACGCTCGATGGTTGCCTCCTTCACCAAAACTGTAGCGGCCCTCACAGAGGAGAATGAAGGTCTCCTGAGCCACGTCAGCCAGGCCCAAAGAGCTCAGAAGGAGAGCCAGAGGAGGTGGAAGGAGTGCCAGGCCTAATAATTATGCACACCTTGATATGGGGATGGTTGATCACTTCAGGCCACAAATACACATCACCTGATAATGCTTCAATCCAATTAGCACTCAAGTTTATATAGCTTGGAGTTGGAAAATATGCATGAAAATAACAATAAGGTCAAAATACTCACTTGCCTAATAATTGTTCACGCAGTATACTCATAACTGCAGTGTCAGTAAAGAGTTAATAAAGTTCTCCTTAATAGAGGAATTTCTTACAGGAAATAAAACACATAAATGAACTTCAGATCAGCAGCTGACAAAGAAATGAGGCACAAGCTGCTGTTTTGTGAAAGGATTGAAAGCGACACCATCATTTTCAATCGTTTTATTACTGTATCCTTGACAAAAAAGGAAAATAAACAAAAAGACGAGAGGCGGACACGGGACGAACACGGAGACACGGGACAAACAAGTCAACAACAAACAAGAATCTCCATGGCAGAGAGCAGGGAGGAGATTTTACAGCTGAACAACAACAGGGGGCGCCGCAGGGCTGCCTCAGCTCCTCTGCTGAGGCTGTTTTCAGGGGATTTAGTCAGGACAGCTGACTCCTGCAAAGGGCTTACAGATTCACACAAGGGTTTCTCTTTTTTCTCATGTTCTTTGTATTGATGCACTGTATTTATATTGTTGTTTTTGTTGTGTTTTATTTTTCTAAAGATATTTATTTGTCTCTCCTGGTGATGAGAGGAACAGTTTGTGTATTCTACTATCTATCTATCTATCTATCTATCTATCTATCTATCTATCTTCTTGGTGGGTTTCAGCTCAAAAAATCTCATGTAAAAAAGTCATTTAGCCTCATTTAATCAGTTTGTCTTCAGTCTTAAAATCTTGTATTTCTGCAAAGAGGCACAAGGTTAAAAAAAAAAAAAATCAAGTTTCATTTTCCTGATCCTCGTGGCTGATCTGCCTTATTCTGTCTGGTTTTGGCACCAGAAAAAATCCATAAAACAAGTGAAACTGCACTGAAAACAAGATTTTTAAGTCTGAATATGAGACTAAATGACTGGTTAAAGGGGAGATTTGAATGATTCCTCGGTCTCTTTGACGTGATTTATTCATCTTGATTACATTTTAAATGAGGGATTTCATTCTTGTCTGTGGGTTGCTGCACAAAACAAATCTCCATGTTAACATTATGGTCATTTAGTCTCATCTGCAGCCTTAAAATGTTGTTTTTCTGCCAAGAGCTACAAGGTAAAATAAAATAAAATAAAAAACTGCCAGTGGGAGGAGATAATCCCACTTGTTTCCAATCAGCTCTCTAATCCGCTGTCTTGATCCTGGTGGCTGATCTGCCTTATTCTGCCTTGTTTCAACACATTTCTACTTGTTCCTGGAGAAAAAAAAAATCCTTAAACAAGTGAAACTGCACTAGAGAACAAGAGGGATAATCTCATCCCACTGGCAGTTTTATTTGAAGAAAACCTTTTTAAGATTAAACATAAGACTTGTTAACGTGGAGGTTTTGTAGGAGCACTGCCTCCAGCTGTGTAAGGCACAGGAAGATCAGACAATTAAAGCAGAAATAAGGATATACACACATTTTCTGATATTAGTCAGTGTAAATTGCACTAAGTGGGTTGAAATCCTTATCTCTGCTCTAACATGGAGATTTGAAAAATTCCTTGATCTCTTGGGCTTAGAAACCACCAAAAAAAAAAAAAAAAAAAGAAAACTTCACTCTTATCAAGATAAAAACAAGGCTGTTGGCAGTTTGGAGATATGAGGTTTTCACCTAACGGCTTCATAGCTCTTTATAATCTCATATTGTCGTTATCGTACAAACAGAATGAATAACTCGCCGTGTTTTAACCCTCCACCGTCCAAAGGATTTACACAAAAATGACAGGAAGTCGCCTCTGCACCAGTTTATTGAGCTGAACTTTTGGTCCATTAACCTTCCTGAAGACAAAAATAAAAAAATAAAAAAAAGACTAAAGTGCTGCAAAAACAAGTCACACCTCCACTCGTTCACAGCAAAGCGGCGGAGGAGAGACGGTTTCTGTCTCTGGTGGAGGATCTGAAGCTGTGGATTTGGACTTTTACAGAAAATGGAGTAGCTCGTGGTGAACTGTGAGATGCTGGAGGGAAAAAAAATATTGGGCAGCCCTGCTAGAAAAAGCACATTATATATAAAACCAAACGGGGAACATGACAAAGGAATCTTAGAAACTGTACAATCTACAGTTACATACTGATAACTGTCCTCTATACATATGAAAAATACGACTTCTTGCTCTTGTCAGGAGTGAGAGGCTCCTGTTAAACATCTGCAATCTGTGTGTGTGTGTGTGTGTGTGTGTGTGTGTATGTGTAGTCAGCTCTATGTGTGTGTGTATGTGTGTGTGTGTGTCACTTTCAGCTCAAACAATACAGGAAAAGTGTTTCATGTTAAATGCAAGGAAGAAAAAAAAAACAGCTCAAAATGCAAAATGTATCTGATTTGGAATAAAATAAAATATTGCCGTTGTTTTTCCTTTTCAGCTGATTGAAAGTGGATCAATCCCAAGCCGTGCGTGTGTGTATGTGTGTGTGTGTCTGTAAGTGTGTGTGTGTGTGTGTGTGTCCACATGGTTATATTTGCTTGCACTTGCATTCACGCACAAATGTCCACATTCCAGTCCATGCATGTGTTTGTAGGTTCAAAAAATGTTCATAATAAGGCTTTGTGTTGATGAAGAAAGCGTCTCTCTCCTTCTCTCTCTCTCTCTCTCTCTCTCTCTCTCTCTCTCTCTCTCTCTCTCTCCCTCTCTCTCTTATCCTCGGCTGGGGGGATAGAAGGCCGCTGGCCGCATCTTCATCTCAGCGAAGGGGATGGAGAACTCCTTTCCTTTCCAGGTCGTCCAGATGATTCCCTGAAACAGACGCGTGACAGCGGCCGCAGTCAGCACCTGAGTACACCTGAGTACACAGGAGCTTAAAGAAGACGTTACAGAGAGGGTTCATCCCAGCACTGACACGACCCAAACCCAAACCCAAACCCAAACCCAAACCCAAACCCAAACCCAAACCCAAACCTAGTGCTGGGCGGTATGACCAAAAATGTATATCACGGTATTTTTCAAAATTATATCGGTTTCACGGTATTTGACGGTATTTTCTTTTTTCATGCACGGCTGGGTGTTAACCACATTTTCTAATGATTTAGAGAAGAATTGCTGCAGTAAATTAACTTAGAATGACCTATTTTACTGTCATGAGGAATGAATACTGGACATTAATGTCCAAGTTGTCCCCCTAGTATTAATACAGGTTTAAGGCCACTTGCATTAATATGCAGACTGCTTTGACTGATTTAACAATATGTTAAATTATTATTATTATTTTAAAAATGTGAATTACTTATCAAATAGACCCAACAATTCAGCTACCAATGAATGAGCAGTAGTATGTCTGTGATAACATAGATTGAAAAATAAGCCGAAGTGATACCTCTTCTCTGAATAGACAAGCTAAGCCAGTGTGCTGCTGTTAGCCAGTGAAAACAGAGCGGAGTGACCAACTCTTCACTTTGTTACACAATCTATGTCAGTGCGCTGCTGTAGCCTGGAAAGTGTCTTTGCTTTTGCCAGACGGATTTTTTGAAGCCGAAGAACTTCCAAACAGCCGACCAACTCCTCTTTTTGGGAAAAGTTCTTCAGCTTCATTTTCTGAGTCCCCACTACTTAGTGAGTGCAACTGCAAAAACAGTCCCCCCTCCAACAATGTCCCGCGGCGCTACGTTCCGCGTGCTATTCCCAACGTTACGTATGCTACACACACACACACACACTGGTATTGGGGTATCTGAAAAATTCATATAATAAAAAAAAAGTAACACTGGTATTCGGTATGAACCAGTATACCGCCCGGCACTACCCAAACCCAAACCCAAACAAAACGTCCAGAACTGGATCCACTGTCTGGATGTGGAAACGACATGACAGTCATCAGTTTGAGGGGACTGGGAGGAAAACAGCAGCAAGCTGAGGTAACAGCTCGGTCGGATTTAAAATCATGACCGATCAAATCAATAAGACCGACTGGACTGTGTGTTATTTCGAGGTTCGACACTGATACCTGATGCTGGACGTCGACGCCGTATCGGCCGTTGAGGTTGGCCTCGTGGCAGTTCTTGTACCACCAGCCGCCCCGGTAGGACATGGCACAGCGGGTGATGAAGGGCATCAGGTCGCGGTCTTTGGTGGAGAAGGGCCGGGTGTTGTGGTAGGACATGGAGTCGCCTGCAGCCGCGGGACGGGACGGGACGGGACGGGCCGGGACGGGACGGGGACGGGACGGGACGGGACGGGGACGGGACGGGGCGGGACGGGACGGGACAGGACGGGATGGGACGGGACGGGGACGGGACGGGACGGGACGGGACGGGACGGGACGGGACGGGACGGGGCGGGGCGGGGCGGGGCGGGACGGGACGGGAGGGGAGGGGAGGGGAGGGGACGGGACGGGACGGGACGGGACGGGGCGGGACCGGGCGGGACGGGGAGAGAAAGAGTAGAGGCAGAGGAAGGAAGGTTTACTACACAGAAGAGTACTTATTCCTCAAACCACATCTTGACCTGTATACCTCTACTGTGTAGTTACCATTTAAAAAGATACGTTTTGAGAAGGGATTTAATAATAGTAGTAGTAGTAGTATTGGCAGTGGTAATAGAAGCGTCAATAGTAGTAGTAGAGGTAGTAGTAGCAATAGTAGAAGCATTGTCAGTAGTAGTAGTAGTAGTAGTAGTAATAGTAGTATTAGTAGTACTGGCAGTGGTAGTAGTAGTGTCAGTAGGAGTAGTAGTAGTGGTAATAGTAGTACTGGCTGTAGTAGTAGCAGAGTCGGCAGTAGTATTAGTTGCAGTAGTATTGACAGTAGTAGAAGCAGTGCCAGTAGTAGTAGTAGTAGTACGAGCAACAGTACTGTTTTGGTACTTATTATCTGTATATACTGTTTATAGTGTAAATTATGCTTCATATCTTGCTATCCACTTTGCTGCTGTAATACGTGAAATTTCCCCACTGTAGGACTAATAAAGGAATATCTTATCTTATCTTATCTTAGTAATAGCAGTGTCAGCAGTAGTAGTAGTAGTGGTACTGGCAAGGGTAGTAGAAGTGTTGGCAGTGGTAATAGAAGTGTTGGCAGTGGTAATAGAAGTGTTAGTGGTAGTAGTAGTAGTAGCAGCAGTAGTAGTGTCAGTGTCAGTAGTAGTATTATCAGTTGTATCAGTAGTAGTAGTACTTGCAGTAGCAGCAGTGGTAGTACTCGGTGTGTGTTCCTCACCTGCAGTGCCGCTGTACCCGCCCACAGTCAGCTTGTAGTTCTTCCTTCCGACTTCGAAGGTGGAGTATTTGGCGAACGCCGAGTCGTTGGCGGCTCGCAGGTCGACGCGCAGACTCATCCTGGTCATGGCTGTCAGGTTGTGGATCGCGTCAAGGCCTACGAACACAGATCAGCCCTCCTGGTTACTGTCATGTGACTGAATCTTTACCAGGTCGTCTGGTCGAGATTTCAAGTATCTTTTTCATACATAAAAAGAATCAGATGACAGATCAATGACAAGAAATGCACTGGTAAAAAAATCTGCCAGTGGGACGAGATAATCCCACTTGTTTCCAATGCTAATCAAGTTGTTTCCAGAATTTTCTTCAATCAAGTGTTTTTTTCTTGATCCTAGTGAGCTGATCTGCCTTTTTCTGCCTTGGTTCACACATTTCAACACATTTATTCTTGTTTCCAGAAAAAACAATGAAACAAGTGACATGGTATTGGAAATAAATGGGATTATCTCATCCCACTGGCAGATTTAGTCTTTTTTTAACTTGTTTGAAGACAAACAAGATTTTAAGGTTCAATCTGAGGCTAAATAACTTCTTAACATGGACATTTTTTGCAGTATGTCAGTAGTAGAAGGTTCTAGGGGTTTAGTGCCTTGCTCAATGACAATTTAAGGGTATCTATGGACGGGTATTACTTATTTTTACCCCTCTTTCCAAAATTACTCTGTTGCTATTTAAAATGGCGATCCCAGACAAACTGTGTCTGTTAGCCGCGGTCCTGCAGAATGAGACAGAATTCACTCTGTGACGGCCGAATCGTCCCTGGACCACCGCCTCCTGCTCAGTGTCTCGCGGTTTTGTTTTTCACGTCTGATTTCCAGATCAAACTGTCGCCTCTCTCACTGAAGGTGTTGTGTGTTGCTTCAAACGCTCTCGCCAAGCCGCGTCGACCACTGACGCCTGCAGCTGTTCCTTGGCAATTTTGCATACTGCACCTTTAAAGGAATACTCCAACGTTTTGGCCAAAATGTTTCTGATTTCCCCAGACTGAGACCAGATGTTGGACACCATTTTCACCTCTGTATGTCCAGTGGTTCAGCTCTTATGGGTAGCATTTCCTGTTAGCTTAGCATAAATACTTGAAGTCTATAGGAGTCGTTAGCCTGGCTCTGTCAAAGTGAAAAAATAAACCTTACAGCAGCTCTTACACAGTGGATCATGTGGATTTGAAATAAAATGAAATGAAATAATAAATCTTCTGTTTCCAGTCCATTTATTTTGAGTGACAGCTGGCATATTGATTGGCTTGCAGCATGAAAGGTGTCATACCAATGGTTATTATAATTAACTTGCATTTAAATTATGATGCTGTTTCAGAATAAGAGCCTCCACTGTAACAACTGCTGAGATGTTCCAGTGTTACACTGACGGACGGTGTGTGATGAAGTTTCAGCGTCATGCTCTCACCCAGCCAGAACTCCCCGCTCCGATTTCCAAATCCTTTGACGTACTCTTTCCACTTCCTGAAGAAATCCTCCGAGCCGTCCTTCCTCCTCTGGAAGACCTGCACAGAGCGAACATCCGCCATCAGCACGTCTCACACCTCAGATTAGGATTAGGATTAGGGTTGTGCACCCATTTCCACGAGGGAACTTGAGTTTGTCTTTATAGAGCGGATAAACACTCTGCAACAGCTCTGCAACACATGATAAGTTCCACAAGGGGGCAGCAAACCCACCAGTCTAGGAATAGGGATGGAAGTTTGCATTTCCTAGGACAGCGATGGAGTTTCTAATAGATTTACATTCATTCTCCACAGCCTTTCCCTAATGTTAGCCATAACCAACTAATGCCTAATGATAACCTTAACCAAAAAGCCAAAATGAGCACTGAAAATGTAAAAAATTCCATTGCTGTACAAGGAAAAGAATGCATATGAATAAGGCTATGGGTACAGAAATATGATATGATGAATATGTATTGATTTGATATAATATGAATATGATGAATATTGATGTGAATATGAATGCAATACGATACAACATAACTGTCTCACTGAATTTGTCTTAGGCTTATGTTATCAATATACTACGTTCTAGGTGCACCTGATGGTTGACTGGAGTGAGAACTGTTAAGACTCAACTGACAAAACAATAAAAAATAAATAAAAGCAGGTAATTTATCAATGAGAGTCAGACTGATGCTGAGAACCATGTACAATGAGCCATCAAATTCTGCATTTATTCCACAATTTTTTTTTATTTTTTTTTTATTTTTTTTTTGTTAAATTAGAGTCTAAACAGTCCTTGTGGGGAATCTAATGATGAGAAATTTTGCTCTTCTTCCACTGTTTTTCATTTTTCTTGAGTCTAAGTCCTGAAACCTCGTTTCAATGCAATTTTGCACATTGCACCTTTAAATGTATGATGTTAGTCACTGTTTGGCCTGTGCAGAGAAACATATTCTTTCATTATTATTATTATTATTGATGTTAATATTATAGTGGTGTTGCTGGCTCTTTACCGTCCAGCCGCCTCCGTCCGTCTCCATGTCGCAGTAGACGGGCAGCGGCGTGCCGTCTTGGCCGTGGAGGAAAATCTCGGCCTCCCCCGACTCGGTGATGCCGTTGAGCAGCTCCTGGGAGCAGTCGGTGGGGAAGGGGAACCGCAGGCTGCCTGAGGAGGGGGAGGGAGGACCAAGAGCGTGAGCGGATAATAATAACCATCATCACTGAACTCTGAACCATATACGCACACATACACTTTAACCAGTCTATAAGCTTTCTCAAATTCAAATTCAAACTTAAGAACACAAGGTAGAGAATTAGGAATAAAGCTAATTAATAATTAATTAATAGGGGTGGTTAAAAAATAAAATAAAATAAGGGACACAAAAATAGTGCCTCCTTTCCATTTACTCAGATGATTATCAGTTTACAATCGGGAATCATTCCGAATCAAAAATCGATTCTAAATCAAATTAGACACCCAATAATCTGAATTAAGTCATGAGAGTCCCACACCCCTAATAATTGTTACTAATGATAAACTTAAAATATAAAAAGTATATAGAATTCCTTGAGATTGTTAAAAGCAAAGCTTAACTGCAATGCCCTTGCTTTATTAAATTAATTATTTTTATTATTATTATTAATTTCCTCTGTTTTTTCTTTTTTGTTGTTTGTTATTTTACCTCCCTGTGCCTCTGTGTTATTCGCTCATGCTCTCTTTGTTATTCAAAATGAAAATGAAAATAAAATTTTGATTAAAAACACTACTGTTATTCATATTGCACTGTTTAGATTTTTGGATTTGTATTTTGGATTTGCCTTTCTACTTTTTAATACCTTCTTTTGAGTTTAGTTTTTGTATGCCCCTATTTATATATATTTAGATTTGTAGATAATGTTTATTGTGTCTTAAATGTTTATTGTCTGCACCGAGGGTCTGAGAGTTACACAATTTCGATCCTCTGAATGTCCTGTACATTTTGTAGAATCGACAATAAAGCTGACTTTGACTTTGACTTAACAAATGGTAAAGTGACAGCTGATTAAACGTTAGTGAATAGTTTTTGTACAGCTCACAAACAATGAAATGATAATGAATAATGTGATGTTAAGTATTTGCGAATGAATACCAAATGATTTTTAAGCCTTTAGGAAACGGTTTGTTAACCATCTTCAAACATTACGGGACACAAACAGCTCAAACAGCTGATGGTTTGACCTGTGGTGAACTCTGTGGAGACGGCGGCGGTGTAGCGTCCGCCGCTCTCGCCCTGCAGCTGCACCGTGTATCTGGATCCGGGGTGAAGCCGGCTCAGTTTGTACTCCGTCGCCGTGGCGTCGACGATCACTTCCTGTCGGAGGAGAACAGAGGAGGTCGAGAGGCAGATTCAAAACGTCTGCTGCAGCTTGGAGACTTCTGCTCATAAACAGCTGCAGCCTCGCCAGGGAAGACACAATATCTGCTCTGAGATGTGTTTGACTGTCATCACGGCACTGAGTGGATGTTGGGTTTTGGGTTATGAGGTGTAGAAGACCCCACCTGGGCCAGATGGGTGGTGGTCTTCCTCCTCACTTGTCATGTCCAAATAGATTCTGGTGATAACTCAAAGTCGACTCTGAATCTGGTGCAGTGAGCAGGTTTATTGGCCTCAGCAAGAGAACAATAAACCAATCTGCTCCATGGATCGACAAGCGCTCAGTTTAGCTTCTGTTGTGTCGCCTTTTATACCTTCGGCCCCAAGTTTGGACCCCTTTCTGCCCTTTTTATTTATGCAGTCAATGCTAACTTTCTGATGCATGATCCTCAACATAACGGTGTCTTGGATTGACACTCCTAAATGAAAAAGTAATACTAATATTTAGTAAAAATGATGACATCTTATGCTTGTGTATTGTATTATCTGAATAACTATATCAGTTCAGTACAAATATTTTCCACAGTAAGTCCATTCCCTACTGCAACATCCAGTGGGTTAGAAGCTGTTAGCATCTGTTCCTATCATCAGTCTGTCTTAACCAGTCAAACATTACCTCTGTCGCTTTTGTTAGCTACCTGGTTAAGGTTAGGAAGGAGGTTGTCGCCATGGTTAAGGTTAGGAAACTTAACGCAACGTTTGCTCGATCCCTGTCCTCGACCCTGGAGCCAGATGTACCCAAGAAACCTGGGATCGAGTCCCAACTGGAGCAAGAGCTGTGTTAAGTTTAATCAGGTGGGAAAAAAAACACATCTCACCTTCATCTCTTGACCTTCAGCCTGATAGGTCAGCCTGTAGCTGCCCACGGCGGTCGAGGGAGGTTTCCATGTCAACAGGGCGGTGCGAGGGGTCACCTGGCTGGCCTGGAGGTCCCGCGGCCCCTCGCCATCTCTCCCAGACCCTGGAGAGGTCAAAGGTCAGCAGAGAACATCACGTCAGGAGGATGCTGGTGTGCTGACAGGAGAGTGTGTGTGTGTGTGTGTGTGTGTGTGCGGACCGCTGGCGGTGGTGAAGGTGGTGGTGGCGGGCGCGCTGTTCAGGCTGCCCAGCTGGCTGGTGATGGTCACGGTGTAGGTGGTGGAGCCCTCCAGGCCGCTCAGCTGCTGCTCGGCTGCGTTTCCAGACACGGTGATCCTCAGGTCTGACTCTGGAGCCACACACACACACACACACACACACACACACACACAAAGACAGTGATCTATACCTGCAGAGGAACAGCCTCTTGTCATTTTTTTCTCTGATTTGTTGGCATTGTTGACTTTTCTCATAGAATCTATTAGATATGGGAGACATAATGGGGTTTCCCTAAATTCTCAAAAAATAATCTATGATATTTACAAGACTGATAGTGAATTGATATTGATATTGATAGTATATAAAAAAGAGAAAAAATACATGTTTGTTATTGCTTTGAGCACACAAAAAAATTGACAAATTAAGTAAAAAAAAAAAAATCAAAAAACAATGGTACACTTTCTTTTTTGCCGTTAGCCGTAAGCACTAACAGCTGAGAGCACATGAATAAAGTTGTAGTGATTCTTCTTCTCTTAATATTTTTGCTGTCGTCCTCGAACAAAGACAACATGGTGGACGTGGTCGCTGCTGACCTGGAGAGGGATTCTAGCCATGACGTGCGCCGTAATGTTAGCTCTTAATGATTTGTGTTGGAAAGTGGATCCAGTTCCATTTAAGAGAGAAACGTCCAAGTCTGAAACATCAGCTGAAATCACACACTGTGACGCCGACGGCGATGATGATGATGATGATGATGATGATGATGTGAAAACAACATGTATTTTCCCCACAGAGAAAATGTGCTGGGTCGGAAACTCCAGATTTCGGCAGAGGTTTGTGGTTTTAAGGTTGCGTCTGATTTCTGTGGTCTATTGATAGATCAACTGCTGCTGATCAACACTGATGATCGACGATCGCTTCACCAGCTGCTGACATTTCTGGATTTCAAAACTCAATGTCTGGCCCCAAACTTTGTTTTGGAACTAAATATTCCCGTCCACTAGAGTTTTAGGTCCCTCCGCCCCCAGCACACACACACACACACACACACACACACACACACACACACATGCACAGCAGTTTACTCCCTCTTCAGTTTACATTCCTGTTGTCTCTGTTGGGAAACTGTGACTTTGTCGTGTAGGAAGACAAAACTTTTCAGGACTCTCATGCCTCCTCCTGCCAGCAGAGGTCAGTAAACACACAGATTATTTAATGCCACTGTGATCTCTGATTCTTGCCATATATGTGTTTTTATATTGGAGGATAGAGTCTGTGTCTCTGCTGAAGCTCCATCACACTGATACTGAGGGAAATATCCAAAAGATGCTGTTGTTTTATGGCTGCAGAATCAGATGAAATAGAAAAGATCAGCATGTCTCGTGCATCATTTCAGACACATTTCCCTGGAATTCAGCAGATCACGTTTGGGATCTTTGGAAACCTCGGGATCTCTGCTAGGATTTAACATAAACATGAGTTTATAAGAACAGACGCCGTGCCCGGGACTGGCAGAGTTGAACGGGGTACTGAGTGTGAAAAAGCCTGAAAAAGCCTGCAGCCTTTCAGAAAACGATGTGAACGAGTGGATTAATGTTCACACACTGTTTCGGACACACAGCTTAAAGTCTGTAATCATGCAACTAACTTTTTTTATTTCTATTTAGCCAGTGAAGTGTTGTTGAACATGCATGCTGCTTTGAAGGGACAAGAAAATATCGTACATCTCAGTATCTCAGACTTACAGCTCTGCCAGTAGGAGACACAGAGAACTGACTTTACTGTCCCTTTCAGCATAAAAGCGTAGAGGACAATAAAATAAATAGATTTTTCCTTGTTGTTGCTTTTCTCTTGTTTTCTCCTTTTTTTTTGCTCTGCAAACACTTCATACTCATTTAAAACTTTGCTTTTTGCATTTTGCCTGTTTTTTTTTTTTATCACTGTCATCATCATCATCATCATCACTGCCTGTAATTTGTTTGTAATTCATAATTTTTTAATTTGTAAGTTGTAATGTTGACTGAGGGCTGCCTTATTTTCATGTTGTCTAGAT
Organism: Myripristis murdjan; assembly: GCF_902150065.1. Taxonomy (NCBI): domain Eukaryota; kingdom Metazoa; phylum Chordata; class Actinopteri; order Holocentriformes; family Holocentridae; genus Myripristis; species Myripristis murdjan. The sequence goes on from NC_043990.1 coordinate 4,314,250, forward strand.
TGTCTTTTTGAAAAGCTTCAGATTTAGTTTAATTGACAGCTTAAGCAGCTTCAGATATGGGAAAATAATGTTCAGATATTACCATCCAATTCAATAAAGTTCTAGCTGGTGCACAGGAGCAAGTGAGGGACAAAATATCACAGCAAGAGACTCTCAGAAACACAAAGTTTAACTGTGTTGGGGCAAAATAAAGTGTCTATCAATGAGCTGGGACATCGAGCCATCCCATGAGGCCTTGCAGCTATGGATACTCAACAAACACCGTCGCAGCACCGCTCACCTTTCCCCGTGCCGTAAACGATGGCGTACTTGTCGACCGTGGCCAGTGCTGGTCGCCATAGTAACAGGGCCTTGGTTTCGGTGACGTTTATGGCCCGCAGGTCCGTAGGTGGGTCAGGAACTGGGGGAGGGCGAGAGAGAGGAAAAATCGAAATCTGAATTATTATCACATGGTGACACACAAACACTATTGTTCTGTGTGCAGGTTCATCAGCAGCGATGGGAATCACATGCAGGGAAAATGTTTTGAAACAACACAGAGCAACCGAGCAGATCCAGGGGAATCCTCAGAGAAAATATAAAAATGCACTGAGCTCTTCCAGATCCTGCACCTGCTACGGCCATTATGCAAGCGCACAACTCATAAAAACGCTGAAATGACACACATCAAACTGCAGGGCAGGACACTCACGTCAACACACGGGTCAGAGTTCTGATACTGGACACCCAAACACAGAGCCCCAAAAATTAATTCTGTAAAGCTCTATGCAAAAAAAAAAAGAAAAGAAAAAAAAAAGAAAAGAAAACCAGAAGCCTTCAGTTTCTCTGCAGAGCAAAGATATTAGTCCATATTCATGAAAACAGTTTAAACTCTTTAAAAACTAAAAGCCGGTGGTTACTGGGGATCCAAGAGAAGGCAAATGAGACATCAAGTGAAGGGGGGTAAATGTGATTATAAATACTATTTCCTTGCATGAGTTTAAAAATTGGTTTACACAAAGGAAAGGTCTGGGCAAAGTCAAGCAAAAGCTCAGATATTCCAAGTCTAAAATTCAAAACAGGCGTCAAGTGGCCGCAGTTTGGCCTGTCGAGTATTAAATTAGACTTCCCAAACATGCGTGTTTGTCATTCTCAATTTGTTAAAACTCAAACGAGCCTTACACAACAAAGTAAAACCAAACAAGGTATTACTGGTTAAAAACCGCCCGCACACTTACGAGTCATGACAAAGTCTTTGATCGGGTCGCTCTCGTCCAATCCGAGGACGGAGATGACGCTGACCTCATAGGAGGAGCCCGGGGCGAGCCGTGATAGGCCGAGGGTGGAGTCCTGCGAGTCCACGGACACGGACACCGGCTCCCCTGCAGGGACGGGACAGAGGAAACACAGAAATAACCAGGAATGAGTCATTTATCCATCATTCATTTTCCCTGAGAGCTTAATCCGTCTCAGGCTGCAGCGGCTTACTGACGTCAGCCATGAGGTTCACATGAAAACACACCTGTCATGACATTTTAAACCATAAATCGAAATTATTTTTTAATAAGCCACGCTGAATTCAGTCCATTGTGGTCTCAGGCAGAAAATCCTCTTTTAACTTGGGAACAAAACACAACATATTGAACGCTCCTTAGATAGGAAGCTGGACTCACCACACCTGAACCTGCTGAGAAAATATATGTTTTTTTCTAAAACTTGCCAAGAAGAAAAAGAAACTTAATCAAACTGTCCCTGGAGTTTTTCAGTCAGTGCTTAAGGACTTTGAGAGATAGACTGTATTCATTGCATTGATGTATTGGTTATAAATTGCTGATTCAACTGCATCGATCTGTGATAAATAAATAACTAAATAAAAAAAATATAGAGACATCATCGCGCTGACTTTTGGCTGAATGGTTATGAAATGCTTTGCATCGATTCATGTTAAAGATTGAATGCATTGATCTAAAGAAACACTACAAATTGTCAACAGATTATTTTTTAAATGTTAAAGTAATTCTATTGTCAGATTTTATTTCACATTTTGGATTAAAACTGATATTCTTACATTTTTGCACATGTTGCTGGATGGATGTTAAATTCTGGCCGAAAAAAGAATTAAATCATTGATCCAAGTAGTGATTTACAAACTTAAATTGTTTCAATGTAGAACAATTGTTCCTAAAATCGGATTGCAAACAAGTGAACTGAGAAGTCAAGCCAAAAACGGATCAAACAGCGGTGTTCGTTCATGTTTGTTCCTGTACTTTTGGATCCTGTAACTCATTTGCTCTTGTCTGAAACCTCATGCGCTGCTGCTAATTTGTGCCATACATCTCTGTTTACATTTTTAGTTTCACTGGAACTATCCTGGTGAAATAAAAGCTCAAAAAACAAACGTGGGATGTGCAGCTCTCTGGTGTCATCGTGCTGATTCTGGGAAATGAAGTTCTTCAAACCTTCAAAGAGTCAAACACACAGTCCAAACCACCAAAGCTGCCTGGTGCAGCTCGAACACCAAATGTCTGCAGGTTTAAGTGGCGAGGCGGGGAAGCCGGCCAGGAGTTTGAGCTCTCACCGTCCTCCGTGTGCGTGTAGGTGACCTTGAAGCCGCTGACGGCGCTGCTGGGTTTGGTCCAGGACACCGTCAGGGAGTTTTCTGTCAGCTCACTGAACACCAGGTTGGTAGGAGGCTCCGGGCCTGGATGGTACGGATAGTAATACAAAGAGACAGCCGTGAACGAGGGAGCGGGCTGGAAAAGACGGGACATCAAATAGAGGGAAAAAACAACAACAGAGGGAAAGGTGGAAAGAAGGAACGAAGCAAGGAAAGTAAGCAGGGAATCAGAAGATGGGGTAAGAAAGAGGATAAATGAGGGAATAGTGTGAAAATAGAGAAAAACAGCAGATGAAAAAGAAAGTGGAGGAAGAAAAAGGAAGGAGGAAGGAAGAAATGTAAAGAAAACAGGACGGATGAGGCAATAAAATACATTTACTGAAGAGAAACAGAGTTGGAAAAGCTAAAAATACAGATTATAATGGAAGATCTGCTACTCTGCCATACAGTGTGTGCATTGTGTACATATTTATTCATCCGCACAGTTACTATTAGTGCTCCGATGAGTATGTGTATATATGTACAATGCAAACATATATACAGTATACACAGCATATACGGACATATAGTGTCACATTTAAACGCAGACGATGGATCCTGGACAGCAGCGAAGGAGAGAATGATGAAATTTGAATAGTTAGCTGGCCGTTCAGTCCTGAAAACAAGAGGGTGGCAGGAAGAAATGAGAGACATTAACACAAACGAAGAAGAAAGGGTGACATTTTCACAAAGTTACTGAAGGTTGAATGAAAAAAACAAACAAACAAACAAACCAAAAAAAAAAAAAAAAAAGAAAAAACCATCCAAATATTAATTCAACACAAAACTTTAAGAGCTGAAAGTGCGGAATCACATTTAAAGCGTCAAGAAATGTGTTTGCGGACAGATTTTCAACCACTGAGTGTGAATGATCTCCCAAACCAACTCATTCATCACCCTTTTAAAATACAGAGGCTGGACCGCTAGGGCTGGGTATCATTTTTCATTTTTCAAAAGTGAAAGCACATGCTTCTTTGCTTAAAACAACATAACACTGAGTCGATTTACTCATTTCATAAATAAGAACACAAGAGTTTTTCAATGCAACCATAAGCCTTAAAATCAATACATTTGGACCATTTATCAGCATAGCACTGATGCTGTTTTGCGATACCCAGTCCTATTAACAGTAATTATAGAATCCACATTAAATGATTTCCCTTTCATTTTCTTGTGAACTCATAGGATTAAAATCTGCACATTTCATATTTGAATTTGAAAGGTGAAGACAGACCAAATGTAGAGACCAGCCATGGTCTTACCCTGGGGTGGGTGAGAGGTGAAGGGGGTGGGATGGGGGTCAGTGAAGCTGGCTGACTGTTAGCTTACCCTGAGTGAGAGAAGACCAGAGCAATGAATGAATGAATGGAGCTGTTATTATTATTATTGTTATTATAATTATTACGATTATTAATTCAAAAGGTGGACTCAGCAATTTGATGTCAGCTTTTTTGAGAAAAAATTTTTCTTTAAGTCCAAGTTTTCTGTCTTTCTACAGTCTGGGAAATCATTTGACAACTAATTTGAATTAAAGTGCCCTGTGTGTGAAATCTCCCAGCAGCTCCAGCACTATCACAAAGGTCCATTAAAGGATTAGCTCACATAATCTCTTATATGTCATCTAGGCTACACAAACAGAGTTACATGGAAAAGATCAGTGAGGTGCTGGCAAGGTCATCAATATTAAAGTAGAAGTGAATAGTTTTGGTAGTAGCCTCAAGTGTTTTGTACGTCTTTCGGCTACCCTGCAAAAAACTCTGACATATTATCTGATGTGGAAATTGGATGTGCTTATGGTTATCTAGCAACTGGACATTAAATATAGAATTAATCCGATTCATCAGTGGCAAAATAATCAGTTCCCATTGCAAGACAGTGCCAAAACTGGCCACGTCTACCAGATTCTGTTAAGATGGGAACATGCAATCAGCTATTTGCAGCCAATGATTCTCAAGAGCTGTGGACCTCCAATATGGCCGCCTATTAGGGCACTAAAATGCTATATCCAAGAGCAAACTGTGAGAATATACAGACAGTCAAAAACATTATGCATCTGGTAACAACATTTATGATAAAAGTTGACAAAAAGGGGCATGACATCAAATCGCTGAGTGCTGCTTTATGGCTAAATGAATGATTTTTTTTTTTTTATTTACTTATGATTGGTGATTCATGAATATCAGAAAAGTCTTTCATATATTCATGTATGCTCAGGAATGAGTGCACAAATACAGGGTTAACACAAAAAACACAACTGCTTAATGGGTTTTTATCATCATGGCTTGAATTAAAAATCCTTCAGAATTGCTAACAACAGAAAAATCAACAAAAACAAACACAGAATCCAGGTTAATTTGTCAATGAAACAATGATTAAATAATAAGTTGTATTACGTGGAATTAAAAACAATGAAACTGTAAATCGAGAACTTACAGTTTTTCAAGAGCCCGACAGAATAGGGCTCTTGAAAGGAAAATGGAAGACACATTTGAGTGAGTTAGCAAACATGTCCAATGACACTCAAATGGAGTGACAAATGGTAAACAACTGACATTAGCACAAGACATGGAGTGCAGTGAAGATATGAGTTATGCATGTACAAATTGGATCCCGAGAAGCTTCTGTTGTGAGGTCAAGAAGGAAAAGAGTGAGCTCTCTGAAGAGGGCTTCACAACATTGAAGGTAATGTTGTGGGCTTGTGTAGCAGTAATTTAAGATGTTCTACTGTCACAATGGCTTGTACCTGTGCTGATGACAAGCTTGTGCAGTCTGGACAGAAGGCCAGGCCCCTTTCCGAGCAAGGTCACGGTGTACTCGGTCTTTGGAGTGAGGCTCTCAAATGGAAGAAAGCGAGCTGAACCTGGAAGAACCTTTTTGAAGGTTTTGCCTTGACTTCCTGTTGCCGGTTTGGCTGTTGTGCTGCTGTGGACTGTTGGATGGTGCGAGACGTCACTTTCTGGAATTACATTTTCTTTGTTGGTGCTTTCAGTTGCCGATGCTACGCCTTTGGTTGTTTCTTGCCTCCCTTCCCCCTCTTCCTTCGTATCCTCCCTCCTCTCAGAGTCTTCCTCCTCTACTTGATGTCCCTGTTCCTCCTTCCTCTCCTTCTCCTTTGGCCGTTTGTCTTTTTTACCTTGCTCTTGCGCAGTTACAACAAAGTTTTTGTACTTCCCTTCTGGTGCATCCCAGATGAGTGTAAATCCATCTGGGGTCACATCTCTCACTCCTACATAGTCCAGAGGTTCCCTTGTGTCCCCAGAGGGAGAAACATTTGACTTGTTTGGAGAGCTGTAACCGCCATTTCTCGTCTGCTCAGTCTCATCTGTTCCTTTTCCAGTATGAGTTGTGTTTGAATCCTGTCCCCTTTGGCTCACATTGACATTGTTTCTCATCAGAATGCGACCCGGTGCTGGTTTCTTTCCTGGTGGTGGTTTTCTCTTTTGAAATGGGCCTGGTTTTAAGGCACCAGGTCTTTTATTGGAGGAACTTTCTTTAATAGTTGGTCTACCTCGAACTATTGTGCTAGCATGTTTTCCAGCAGTGTCTCTTTCTTTGTCAATGTCAGAGTCAGATTCTGTGACCATAGTTTCCTTCTCTCCAGATTGGGTAGGCTGGATTACATGAGTGCTGTCCCCTTCTCTTGACTGGTTAGTTTGCATCCTGAGGGTATTGTCATGGTCGGCTGTTTGACCACTTTGGATTAGCCTTGCTTGAACTATTGTGCTGGTGGGTTTTCCAGCAGTGTGTCTCTCTTTGATGTCAGAGTCAGAATCTGTGATGATAGTTTCCTTCTCTCCAGATTGGGTAGTTTGGATTCCATGAGTGCTATCCTGTTCCCTTGACTGGTCGGTTTGCATTCTGAGGGTACTGTCATGGTCGGTCGTTTGACCACTTTGGATTACCCTTGCTGTGTCCTGTTCACCTGATTGAATAGTCTGAATTCCTTGCGTAGGGCTGTGGTCTCCCTCTGATTGATTAACTGGAGTTCCAGGGATACCATCCTCCCCTTGTTGGCTAGTTTGAACCCCTACAGTAATGCCACTGCCTCCAATTAGCTTTCTAGATGGGAGAGGCTTATGCATGGGACCTTTCTTTGGATTCTGAGGGGGCCTCAGGATTGGACGGGTTCTGTTTTGAAAAGGTCCCATATTTGGGTGTGGCCGGCGAGGGTATCCAACTTTGGCAGGTGTGCGACGGAAGGGAGGTGCTCTACTATCTCTCAGAGTTTCAGTTTCTTCTGTCAGTATGCTTGGACTTGAATTTTTTACACTGTCATCCACTTCTGATATTGCACTTTCAACTCCATAAGATTCTTTGGAAATAGAAGAAGATGGTGACAGTGTTGGAACTTCACTGGAGGAAATGTGCCCTTGTTCTGTCTCTGCTTCAGGATTTAAGGCTTGAGAGCCTCGAGGAGGGGTTCTCAAGTAAGGACGGGTTCGGTTCTGAAAAGGTCTCATGTTGGGATAGAGCCGATGTGGGTATCCCTTCTTTGGAGGAACATTCCGAAATAGGGGTCCTCCTCCTTCCCCTAATGTTTTTGTCTGGTTGTGTTTACTTCCAGTGAAAACATGTGTGGGTGCCCCTTCTTTCTCTTCGGCTGCATCCCTCTTCGGTGCATTGCCATCAGCTGAAAATGATTCGTCTGAAGCGGAGGAAGACGATGATGATAATTCACTTGAAGATGTCTCTTTTTCTGCTCCAGGTTTGAGGTTTATGGGTGAAGAGGGGCGATAAAAACGTCTCACAGTCCTGTTCTGAAAAGGCCCCATATTCAGTGGACGACGTGGGCGATTTGGGTACCCAGCTTTTGGAGGTGTGCGACGGAACAGAGGCATTCCCCCCTCTCTTGAAGTTAATTTTTTGTCTTGGGTAGTTTCAGGTGACACATCATCAGTAGTGGTACTTTCACCATTTTTACTGATGTCAGCCTCTGGTTCATTACCCTGAGCTGAATCTAATTTTTCTGAGCTGGAGGGAGATGATGATGCTGATGGTATCAATGACAATGATGGTAATGATGATGGTGGTGGTGATGATGATGGTAATGGTGATAATGATGGTGTTGACAATGACGATGTTACTTTTGATGGTAATGGTGGTGGTGGTGGTGCTGATGAAGATGAAGCTAGGGAAGACGATGCTAAAGATGATGACACTGATGGTGATAGTGCTGCTGATGGTGATGATGACAATGATGATGATGGCGACATTGATGAGGATGATGATGACGATGAGGATGACAATGACTCCAGCCCTCCCAAAATCTGCTTCCTCACTGAGTCTGCATCAAGAGAGAGGTTTGAGGTCTTCAACAGGTGAACAGAAAATGTCTGGACATTCAAGCCATTGAAAGTCTCTGACAAAAGTTTATGTAAAGGATCCGATGCATCGGGAGACGAGGGTTGCAAATCATGTGTGTTCAGACCACTATCCTCTGTTTCAGAAGATCCAGGACGTCTGTCACGTAAAGATCCCCCTCCAACCACAGTTCCATCTGTCTTGCACCCACCAACTTTGTCCTTAATGGGTAATCTGATGTGTGTCACCTTAACTTTGTTCATACATTTCTTCTCAGGGGTGTGAGTAGTCCCAGTGGGCTCTGCACTTTCTCTCACAGCCCCATCAGTTCCCTGGGTTGCCATGCCATCATCTGGTTGCTCTTTTGAGCCAAGACTTGGTTCCTTGGAGACCCCTTGGTCATTTGTCACAGAATCAGTCCCAACTGGAACTATCATAGCTGGATTTTCACCAGCTCTACTCTCAGCACTTGATGGCTCTCTGTTGGGGTCTCTCACAGTCAAAGCTATCGTCCTGTCTCCTACAATGGGAGACTCTGGTTTAGGCTTTTTGGTTACTACAGGTGGCTTCTTCTTCACCACATGTAAAGGACTCCGGCCTGGGAGCTTTTTCAAAGGACCCGGCCCAACCTTTTTCCCTCCAGGTCCGATTCTGGTTGCATTAGGACGTAATAAGCCTGGGGCATTTGGCTTCCTTGGCAATACGGGTCTTTGTCCTAGCTTTGGGATGGTGCCATCTTTTTTGCTGGGCAGGGGTTTAGTTCTGGCTATTATGGTGGCTGAAGAGTCTGCTTTTCCAGGATCCACTTCACTTCCATCCTCCCTCCTCCCCTGATGGTCAAAGACTGCTTCATCAGGTGCTAGGTTTGATGCTTGCTCTCTGTTATCGATGTCTTGTCCTGGTGCTGGTGTAACCTGCATGGTTACAGCTGCCGTGGATACCCTCGGAAATGTCTTCCCTAAAGGTGTGAATGGGAGCATTTGGAATCAAAGTTTTTGTTGTTGTGTGCTGCTGTCATTTTTAAAATCCAGGAATAATTTCTATTGAGGGAAGAAACGCAATTTTAATACATAATATACATTACATGCTTCAAAACAAATATGATTGTCGACAGTTTCAACAGTTATTATGTAATTGAAAAGAAACAGCTTATGGTCTTGGCATCCATGTAGAACCTGCAAGTGAATAAAAATAATTATCATTGATCTGCAAAGAAACTCTCTTTCATTGAACTTGGGCAGAGGAATTCAACATGCTTGGTCATGTCTGTGTTTGCTGTTGAGAAGAAGACAAAAATTATCAGTTGTGAAAAAGCTTTTTTTAATATGCTCTTCTGAATGCAATTAACTTTGCATCTGGAAGTTTAACTTTGCGCCTGACTTCACTAAATTTTACAATAACCTCTCTCCTCGTTATAATGCATTTATATGATGCGTTCCATTGAATAACGAGGTGTCTGGACCTGTTAACTTTGACCAGCTCACTTCTGCCAGAAGCACGGTGGGCTCCCCCGTGGATACAGTCACAGCAGGAACGAATGCAGCTTGTTTCATGGGTTTTCTGTTCTTTTCTTTTTTTACCCTTCATTTTTAACAGCAGATTTTAACAGCTGTCTCTGGCTTCTATTCTTATTTTTCTTCTTCCTTCTGTGATTCATTGTGCTAGTTGTTATCTTTGTCTTTGCAGTATTGTTATGCCTCCAAAATTGCAATTTATATGAACTTTGAGACACATATGTGAAACATTTGCTAATCCTCTCTCATTTCCTCGTCTCATTTCCTCTCACTAACTGATGCAATCTGAACTTTCACAGTGCCACTTTCCAGACAGACTGTGACATATATCTGTTTCAAATCAATTTCAGAATTCAGCATGGTCAAACACACCTATCGATACGCTTCACCAGTCCAGACGAACTCCCCTGGGTCCTACTCACCAGGAGTTACTTGGGTGGTTACTGGTTGACTCTGACTGCTGCCCTTCTCTGCCACAAGTATGATGTCATACAAACGCCCCGCCTCCAGCTGCGCGATCTGGGCGGAGTCTCTGCCAGATGGGACGGTAATTTCTTGACTCCTGCCTACGCCATCATTGGGTGAGACGGTCAAGCGATACCTGTCAATCTCGCCCTGTGATTGCTCCCATTGGACCACTGTAGAGGTGGTGGTCGTCTTCACAACTTCGAGGTTAGTGGGACCGGAGATGACTGAGTGGTTCAGCAAAAAGAATGAGAAGAAGAAGCAGAAGAAGAACAAGATCACCCTTTATTGCTGAATGAACTATTCTTTTGTGAATTTCCATCTGTTGATCCTGCTTTATTTATAAAAATGTTTAATTGTGCATCCAGAATGTAATTCCTAACTTTCAATTTTATATTCTCCGTTTGCCAAGTAACATATGGTGTAGCTGTGGGAATAATTACATGGGAAAGACAAGCATCCACCCAGTTTTTAATCTTTATTTACCCTGCAAAACAGGCTCAATACACTTCTCCCTCAGTTTCTGCTCCACAAGATGTTAAAAAGCATGTAGCACTGTCCAAATCTCCATGCAAATCTCTTGAATACAGACATATGTAGTCAGAAGCGCCTCCCCTCAGATAATAAAGGGAAAATAAATAAAAACAACTCACGGGTAATGAACTCGGTGGAGCTCTCAGCGCCCATCCTGCCGTCTATCTCCCCGGTGACGGTGACGGTGTACTCCTGACCGGCTGCCAGGCCTGTCTGGGTGAATGTGGTCAGGCTGCCCTCCACCTGGACTGTGATCTGCTGGTCAATCTCTTTCTGTCGGGGCAGAATGGAGGAGAAACTTCTGTTATTTTAAAGGAATCCAAGACTCAACCATTAGCACATTTACGTCTTTGCTGTTTGGATGAAAACCTTGTATCTTTGAAATGTCAGGAATGCAAAAAAACTTCCTTGTGTTTAAACTGACAACCATGTGTTTATGAGTTTATCCAGTGAAGCTTAAAAGGGTTTCAAAAGCCCAAGGGCCTTAGAGTTTTCTCAACACAGGAAAGAACATGTAATCCTTCAACCGAGATTAAAGCATTTCACCTTTCACAGGACAGCAGAGATATGCAGTTTGGTTCAATTCATTATGCACAGGTCTGATTAAAATTAAAAGGCACTAATCAACCGTTAAAAACTAGACACAGAATAATCCCGCTACACTGTCACTGACAAGACAGAACAGGTTACCAGATTAATAGTTGGTCAATTACATTTGTGCTTTTAAAGATAGATAGATGGATAGATAGATAGATAGATAGATAGATAGATAGATAGATAGATAGATAGACAGATAGATAGATACTTTATTCATCCCGAAGGAAATTCACAGTTTTCAGCAGTTTGTAAAGTGCAGAATATAAGTAGTAATATGCATTTAACTGAAATTATAACAGTTTACAGTTGTCCAGTGCTTGAATCCTCACAGTTTGTATATATGTATTGTATATTGCTTTATTTTACACTGTTATTTTTCCTTTGATTTATGTTACATTAGGTATTTCAAAGCACCTACATGATGGAATGAGGTGGGTTCCTCTTGGGACTTCCTGGGAGAGAATAAAACTGTGAATTTGACCACCCAGTATAATATCTGACCCAGCATCTGAGGACCATCCAGTGCAGCTGGTTAAACTGGGGTGTTTGAGTGCAATGTGTGAGTGGCAAGTGGAGTGGCAACGTGACCAGCAGGGGGAGTGTCTAACAAACTGTTTCCTCCCTCATAATTAACTCCATGAAGTGCGCTCAGATGGTTTGCCGACTCGGGTTCAGCCAGCTGAGTCACAGCGAGGGAACAAACACATTTGTGGCTCTCAGTGGAGCTCCCAGTAATAGAAAAAACACTTCATCACATTGTAATCATTAGGATGCATGAACAGCCTCATCAGACTGAGTGGAAACACCAAGCTGTCTGCAGGGCATTGAGATGTGGGTGGGCACAGACGCTGTTTTTTTTTGTTTTTTTTTTTTGGAGTTCCCAAACACTAGCTTTACTGGAGCGTAACAGAAGCATTCCTGAAGTGAAATGGTGATGTAATGTGAAAGTCTTGAAACTGTTTTGTTTTGTTTTGCTCTGTGGTTTGTAAGTTAAAGTTTTCTATTTTTTCTCTCATTTAAAGTTGATGTTATGCATGCGATAAGCCACATGGGGACTGTGAAATGAATTGAAAGTCTGTTTTACAGGGTGGTTTTACAATAATATATTTAATAGAATTCCTTGTATGCACTCACTTATTTAATCATTCAACTTTTTGAAGTCACTGGGTTTTTTTTGGATTACTTTGAGATTTGAAGGTCAAAATTTTATGCAGCAGGACAGAGGCATCCCTACTGATCAGTAAAAGCTTTTTATGTTTATCCTGACGAGGATTTCACACAAACAAACTTTCTTATGACACAAACATACGTAATCTGTGACAACACAGTTTAGTTGTATGAGAAGATAATTTTTAGGAGACATGGCTGCTGATTCCAGTGTGAACTTACAGCAGTGCTAAAAAGACAGACACAGCACGGTAGGTCCAGTGCACCATATCTCCAGAACATTCATGTTGCGTAGATGATGACACCTGGCAATTTTGTTGACCCAACATCCTTCCCTCTTGCACCACCCTCAGGCCAAAATGTCAGTCTCATAACTAAGGAACTGTAGTAGCTAGAGATGTGGAATCAAGTCCTATGGGGGATTTCCGAGGGCGCTGAGGCGATTCAAAATGGTCTGACCTCGATAAGACCTGGCCAAACAGTTCTTGAGCCATAGTTTAGGGCACCATATCAAGTGCCTTAACAGTACTTTTGCAAAATTGTAAATGCTAGACAAAAAGTAACATCACCACGGTTGCTTTTTGGGGATGCTGAGCCGATTTGAAGTCGTCCCAAGCCGACAGAACCTCGGCAACTCCCCAAAATAGTTTGGGCCCCGTACCCAGTGACACAACCAAAGATGAACTAAAGAGTTGTAGTGGATTAAGATGTGAAGTCTTGTCCTGCTGGGGCGGTTCTAGGGGTGGCGAATTGATTTACAGTGGTCTGGAGTTGATATGACCTTGGGAAGTCCCCGAAGGACTAAGGAGAGCAAAGAGGTTTTAGAAATTGAAGCATCACCTCATTTGTCTTTGTCGAGCCTCCACACCGCTGGGTAAATGATGTGAAATTTACTATTGCCTGAGCTTCCAAACAGAGGGGAGAAGCTGCAGTGTGTGTTAAAGTAGCCTGTATTTTGTATATTCAGCACCATCAGCAGCACATTTCACATCAAAACACACACTGCTGCTAATACAGACCGATCCTCCTGACATTCCATTTTCCTAATCAGTGTTTTTCTCATCTTCTCTTTTCATGCCATATCGTGACTTTGTGTTCTTGCAGTTTACTAATTTCCATAATTTCAGTCAGGATCATTTCACGGTGCCTGCCGCTCAGGGGTTGCTAAACCCAAAAGAACATCGAGTTGTTATTATTTAATTTATGCACTGGAAAGCCTCGCAATCTCCCCTGTACTAAAAGCTGCATTTTGCCCAATTACTCAACCGGGAATGCTGCTGCCTTCCATTTTTATAATGAATGGATGCCGTGTTGTAAAAGTAAATCGTCCACAGCTGGGTTGCCATGCCGGTTACTATGTTGGTTGCCTGGTGATTCGAGTTCCAAAGGTCATCTTGGAACAGTGTCAGTGTGTCACGACGCTTTTATCCACTTCCATACGAATAAGGGTGACATAATTACAGTGGAGACACTAATAATTCACGATTCACCCTATAAGCAAGTGCAGACTCTGTGCAGCTTCATGGCTCATTCAATGTGAGGATGTGCACTTCATCGTGAATAAGAGAAGAGGGTTGTGGAAGTAACTGCATTGCCTAAGGACTCACACTGTGTATTTAGGGACGTCTGCGGTTGTCCTCATTAATTTGCCTCTATTTACTTAAGTGATCCCTCTGTTATTATTGTAAGCCCCTAGTCCCTACCACTGAAAATATCATCTTAAACCAATTAAAGTGCATCATCATGCTTTTACCCATTTCCATATGAATGAGAGTGACACAATTCATTTACAAAGACCCAGTGTCACAGATGCAAAGCGCCACTCTCGCTCTCACACACACTGCTTTATTTGCACCATGGTCTTTTTTTAAGATTATTTTTGGGAATTTCTGCTTTAATAGACAGTCACAGTGGAGAGAAACAGGAAAGACAGGGCAGAGCGAGAGGGCATGACCTGCAGTGAGGGGTCAGGGCTGGGTTCAAAGCCAAGCTGCAGCGGCTCCGGGCTCAGAAATGGCGCCCTGTCTTGCAAAGTAGCATGATGCAGGTGTCTTTTCTAGTCTCCAAGCGGCTTAATCGTCATTTTCACGTTGTGGAAACAACAAAATGTCTTATGTCCGTCTGAGCTCCATGGGCTGTTGCTCTTAAAATGAGCTGAGCTCAGCTGCAGTGTTGCTGCGTTGCTGTCTTGAGGCTGAAAGTGACTGAGCAACAAACAGCAGCTCTGAGGTCAGTGCTGCAGGTTTCTCTGCCATCTGAAGCTCATTATCCAGACAGTGATGGTGGCCTCCATAGGGGGCGCCGGTGAGCGTCCGCTCTGCTTGTCCCACACACAGGGACGCTGCTTCACCTCAGGGAGCTCAGATGGAGTCCTGCTGTCGCCGTAGATGATCTGCTCGGGAGCTTTCACTTGGAGCACGAGCAGATCCGTCTCCTCTGCAGAGAAGCCTTCCTCTTACCTGGAGAATCCTCCATTAGAACAGCAACCCACCAAGGTGTGACACACCTGGCTTTTTCAGTCTTCATCTTGGGAGGCTGGAAAAGCCTGTGCAACAGCAGCTAGACTCCACTGAAACCCATTAATAAGCACTGATAATAATCCTGACAGACTGTTCAGGATACCCACAGACAACCAGCGCAGCTTTGATCAACTCCAAAACAAACCTGTAATCAATCAAACTGCATCATATGAGAGGCAGACGGGACCAGATATGATCTCTATGGTCCTGATACATCAGTCAAACCTGACGACATGAGTTGTTGTTAATGCCTGTCTTTTTGAAAAGTGCAGCAACTGCCTTTCAACCGGAAAGGTCAAACATATTGACATGGACGCTCTGAGATCATTTTTAAGAGCGGAGGATGCCACACAAGTCGATGTGATGTCACCTGGCAACAGAAAATAGTTCCAGGATGTGGAGTGGTCAATCAAACCACTTTGACAGAGCCTGTGTGTGTGTGTGTGTGTGTGTGTGTTGCCATCCAGACTCTTTTCAGTTTATCGATGGGAGAGACAGAGGAACGCTCCCCTCCTGCTGCTGTTGACAATTCATTCACGAATCGGTGCTGTTGTTGTGACGGGCCGCGTTGTTTGTCAGGACGTCTGATAAACAGCAGCTGATGAATGCTGTGCTCGCTTTCTCTCTCTCTCTCTCTCTCTCTCTCTCTCTCTCTCTCTCTCTCCCTCTCTCTCTCTCTCTCTCTGTGTTACAGCTGTGGGCCGGTGGTGATGTCATCCCTCTGGCAGCGGCCATGTTTTTGACAGTGTTTACGTGCTTCGCCTAGCAACAAGCATCCCACATCTGCATCTTTTCCTCCCGGCTGACGAGCGCTCGCTTTATCTCCTATGCCACTCTGCTGCTTCACTCTGATCTCTTCTATTCTATTCTATTCTATTCTATTCTATTCTGTTCGATTGTTTCATATTCTATTCTGTTTTTTCATTTTGCAGTGTTGTGTTGTATCATATTCTGTTTTCATTTGCTCTATGGCGGTTCTATGCTATATATTTCTACTGAGATCTATTCTGTTCTATGCTTTTTTGATTTGCCATGGTCTGCTCTATTGCATTCTGCTCTCTTCCAGTCTGCTTTGTTCTATTCTGTTTTATTGTTTCATTTTATTTGTGCAGTACTCTTGTGTTCTATGCTGTTCCATTTACTTTGTACTATTCTATTCTATTCTATTCTATTCTATTCTATTCTATTCTATTCTATTCTATTGTTTTATTCCATTTGTGGTGTGCTCTTGCTTTCTATTCTGTTCTATTTAATTTGTGCTATTCTATTCTATTCCAAATTGCTCTATACTATTCAATTCTATTTTTTTCTATTCAAATGTATTAACTTATGTTGTTTTATTTAATTTGTGCTGTACTCTTGCATTCTGTAATGTTCCACTCTAATTTGAGATGTTCTACTCTGTTCTGTTCTATTCTGGTTTATTCCAGCCCCTTCCAGTTCCAGCTCTATTCTACTCCATCGATTCTATCCTCTCTCTCTCTCTCTCTCTCTCTCTCTCTCTCTCTCTCTCTCTCTCTCTCTCTCTCTCTCTCTGCTGCTTGGCAGATTTTTTTTTTTGCCTCTTTGTCTTCATAAATTTGAACACGACTTGGCTCGTTACTCTTCACATCCTCTCATCAGCTCCATTTTTATTCCCTTTACAGGACTCAGCGGGCGGCCGTCCATCACTCTCTCTTCCTCCTCGCTGCTGTCACATTGTTGCTGCTGTCACATTGTTGTTGCTGTCACATTGTTGTTGCTGTCACATTGTTGCTGTTGTCACATTGTTGCTGCTGTCACATTGTTGCTGCTGTCACATTGTTGCTGTTGTCACATTGTTGCTGCTGTCACATTGTTGCTGCTGTCATATTGTTGCTGCTGTCACATTGTTGTTGCTGTCACATTGTTGCTGCTGTCACATTGTTGCTATTGTCATATTTCTGCTGTTGTCACATTGTTGCTATTGTCATATTTCTGCTGTTGTCACATTGTTGCTGTTGTCATATTTCTGCTGTTGTCATTTTTTTGCTGTTGTTATATTTCTGATGTTGTCATATTGTTGCTTTTGTTATATTTTTTTTGCTGTTGTTATATTGTTGCTGTTGTCGTGTTGTTGCTGTTGTCATGTTGTTGCTGTTGTTATATTGTTGCTGTTGTCGTGTTGTTGCTGTTGTTATATTGTTGCTGTTGTTATATTTCTGCCATGGACGGTTGGTGGTTCTTCCTGGAGGTGTCCAGACTTCTCCATCCACATTATAATCCCATGATGTCAGGAGCAGATTAGCGCTCAGATCAGCTCACACACTGCTGTGTTTGGTTGAAATTACACTACATGGACATGTCGAGACCGTCTGCGAGTGTGTGTGTGTGTGTGTGTGCGTGTGCATATATTTTGTCTGTGTACGATGCAGTCTGCACGCGAGTGTCTGTGTGTGTGTGTGTGTGTGTGTGTGTGTGTGTGTGTGTGTGTGTGTGAGAGAGAGAGAGAGAGTTTCTCCATTCTAATCTAAAGCAGTGAAGCAGTTAATTGGCCTCTTTTTATGTCGGTGACAGTTTGGTTTTGACTGATTCATGGAGTGAGGTTAACTGTGTTTTCTTTGTTCGGCGGCCCGCTCTATCCTCAACACAGCCTTTACAAATACCAATCCAATTAGTCATTTTCCACTTCTTTAATGCCTTCTCCTGCAGATTGATCACATATGTTTGTGAGTGGACAGTCTTGGTGAACAAGTGAAATAGAGGTTAGTGGTTTATTTAGTTAAAGAGAAAATAAGTTTGATTTTTACCCTGTCATACAGCTCAAAATTATCATAAAGTAGCTCAAAATGATCATAATGTATCTGCAGGGGATTGATTTAGTTGTTGATCAGTCCAGCCAATGACTCGACGATTACTTCAGCAGGTGCAGCGATTCTTGGAAAACTCACTTTCCGGCCTCAGCTCTGTTTTGGGACACAAATTTCGAAACGCTTCCATGACCCCACATGGACAGCCTAGTGACCCAAAATATTTTGAAGACACGACTACAGACAGGAAGCAGACATTCAGTTGGGATTTTAAAAAATGTGTAAGGGTGGATACACCCATCCTCATCCCTGATGATCTGGGTTCAATTCCTAAATCATGACAACTGTGAGTTTAACTTACCTAAAGCAAGATTTTTCCTAAATATTTTGGTTGCTTTTAATCCGCGCTTTTTAATCATCTTTAATATGCCGTAAATGCTGTAATTAAGTAGCTTTTTGTGTAATTGTACTTTTTGAGCATTTTTAAAGTTAGTAATTTTACTTTTGCCTAAGTACATTTTTGCTGCTACATTTTAAATCAAATCCACTACAGAGAACAGATTCTACTGACATCTTGCGTGGCCTTTCGCAATAAATGGTTATTTAGCAAAGATTAAAGGAGTAATCTGTCTTTACTTTTTTGGCATACTTTTTGAATTTTCCAAAATTTCCACGTAAAAGAATCTAGCTGGAACTTTGTGCTCTCGTCCTTTTAGAATTTCATTGGTAAGGATCACACCTAACAAAGTTTTTCCTCTAAAAAAACTTAAAATACTTAAAAATAACTTTTCCTCTTAAGCGCATTTCAAATGAGCCACTTTTTACTTTTACTTTAATAGATTTTTACCGCAGTACTTCTACATGAGTAAAAATATCATCAAAGGAGCAATACTTCCACTTGAGTAGAAATTTCTAGTACTCTTTCCACCGCTGCATAATCCTCACATGATTCAAGTCTACTACATGTCATCTGTGTTTCAGAGTTTTATTAAATGTTTATGACATTAATATGGAAGAGAGCAAAATGTGATTACACCAGTTTATCAGAAAAAGAGGCCCAACAGAATTAGACGGTATGCACTTGTAAAATGTAACTGCAATATTTTGTATGCAAACCTTATGAGCTCAACCTCATAACTACACTTTTGATGGTTTTCATGGTTTTCAATGAACTCATTGAAAATTGAGGTTTCAATGGTGCTTTGTCATGAAAAATATATGTTTTTTTTTCGCCTCATTCCTGCAAATTGATGCTTGAAGTTTCTGGTTTTGCTCCTCAGCAGCAGCAGCAGCTTGTGGGATGCAGGTTGCCATGCTGCAGCTCATGTCAGCACAGCACAGCCAAAGTGTGTGTCGGATGATTCGATGTTGTTTCGTATGCTGTTTTGTTGCTAACGACACACCCACCTCTGAAGCGTTTGTTAGGGTTCCCAGGAGGTAGGAGAAGAAATGTCTGAGAGGCTGCTTCGAGTGGAATGATCGAGAAAATGCAGCAAATATTTTAAGGAGCCCTGGAGAAGATGTGGTGTTGGTGTCTTCCACATGGGCGTTGGCTTCAGAGCCGATCGGCTTGTGACTCTGAGATCAGATGCTCTCACTCGCTCCACTCTGTTTTCTTAGAACATCGTTAAGACGAATCTGCCAAGCTTGCCCTCGGCTCATGTTTTTATGCCTCTTCTTCCAATAATAAAAAATAACTGCTGGCTCAACATCTGTCTTTTTATTCCCTAAAGCCACGTGTGTCTCGGGGTAGTTTCCTGTGGTTGGTGCAGATTACGTTCTCACTCAGGACAAGCTGGACTTCAAACGCCACCGTGACTCAGCTTCTAGGGCGTCTTCGGTGCAGTTCTGTGGGTTTTAAATGGCATCACTCTCGCTGAACCAGACCCAAGGATTAAACTCTGCACGGTTTGAGCAAACCGAGTGCAAACCCACTTGGTGTGAATGTGTCCTTGTTGTTTTTTATTTGACATTAGCCCAGCTAAAGTCATCAGCGCTGATTTTCCATCTTGTGTTAAATTACATCACAGGTCTTCTATCCCTGTTTGCAGGTTCATTCTAGGACTATTTACATGGTAAGCACTTGGTGCATGTCACTTCTGTATTATAGAGCGCTTTGAACTGCATTTCGGTGCTATACAAATACTTTCTTCTTCTCCTTCCTCTTGTTACTGTTACATTATCTGGACTATCTTGAGGCGTTCAAAAACCACTGAAAATAAATTTGCAACTGCTGTTTAACCTGTTAATAACTAGTGTCAAAATCAGCGTGCTGTGAGGTGAACCAGCCTCGCAGGGCATTTAGCGTTTCAGAACATAGTCATGTGACACTGTTCTCACCAAAGGAAGCTGGACTGGTGGCTCAGCATAACCATTTCTACCTAAACAAAACATAAGTCAAACACCAAGTGACTGACTGAGCACCTCCTGCAGAAATCTGACAGGTGTTATCTTTAGTATGAAACCAAGATTATTCATATAGAATCAGGAACGTCTGCTCTACCTCCTGAGCCACATCTGTGTCATGTTTCCTCCCTCCTCGGCAACCACTCAACTGCCCTTGAGCAAGGCACTTAAACCCTGTGGAGCTGCTCCGTGGCCGACATCAGACAGCTCTTGTGGTCCTGCACTATGCTGCTAATGTTTGTCGCTTTGTTCACAGTAAAACAGCCAATCAGAGCGGAGTGAGGTTGCTATGCTCAAACCTGACTTTTACTGGAGCTAACCAATAGTGTTGCATATAGGCAAAGAAGGGGGTGGAGCCTCTAGTTCTGACAGCCAACCAGAACAGTGAGTCTAACTCGACGAAAGCCCCTTTAATGTGTTTCTAAGTACATATAACTTCTCTGTGAATTTGACCGTGCTCGGCCCGGTGAGGGTTAAAAAGTGTGTTTCCAGTGCGCTCACGTCTCTGGCAGCGAGCGTCTGTTGACAAGGAAGAGCAAACAGTTTAAGACCCGGCTGAACCGTTTTGAAATATTGTGCACATCAGGATGTTTATAATTGACTCAAGATAATAAACACAAATTTGTACTGTGGATTATTTGGAGAAGCTTGCAGCAGCTACTGCCTTGTGACTCAGCTGGATGAGCCGCATGTTGAACAGCCAGAGTCTGTTGTAACTCTGCAGGGGGTTTTTCAACTTTTTCCTGTTGTCTTTGTACCCAGTTTCTTCATGTCTTTAAGTGCAGACGGGAATTTTGTATTTACAGGTTAGGAGCTCATGTGTAACTAACTCTATAAACTGTTATTACAAGAGAATTTGAAAATACTGATGGCACTAAACGTTTCATAATGGGAAAAATGCTGGCTTTCTACTTCAAAAACTAAAACTGAGAGCAATATATTATTTTCAGGTATATGATATTTTCAACTTGCTGTGGTTGCCCCATGTCTGATGTACGATCTTCCGACATGGACTTGAAGGCACCATCAGATATGTGATGCTCTGCAATGGGTGCGATTTAAAATGCAAGTGCAATTTGTCAACTTAACCCTTTATAGGGCAAGTGACTATTTTTGGTCATTTCAAAAATTTTACATATCAGGCCCATCCCCTGTCTCAGTTAGTTCAATAATCATTTGGTCTTCACCCAGCCAATCAGCAAAGATCGCTCTACATCCCAGGTCACATGATTGTGGCATTTGACCAATCTCATTGGCTTTGATTTTCTATAGGAAAATGAAAATTTAATTTTTTTTTTTTTTTTTTTTTTTTTTTTTATAAAAGTAATAAAATCATGTCATGTTCACTAATAACAGTCTAGGGTTGTTTTTTTTTTTTTTTTAATTTCAAAGTATTTCAATGAGTGCCCTATAAAGGGTTAAACATCCTGAAGCAGCACTGAAATTACAGAGGGTGAAAAATACCCAAACAGTAGTAGTACACAGAAATGTACTTGGTGTGTATAGACAGAAAAATGCGATTTGATTTCACTCCTGAGCTGTTTGCACCCAGAAGGCCGATGACAGTGAAGAATCATCCCCTCAGCCTCCATCAGAGAGCACAATAGCGGCTTTGAGTGCTCGGTAATCGCTGGCATATGTCAGCATGGGGCTCGCCTGCTGCTCGTTTTTTGAAATACGATCAGGTCAGCTGATTGGTTTGTAAGCCCTTAATTGATACCATAACCTGCTGGACGTTGTGTGGCACCCTCAGTCAGGGTTGTGCCCCGCCGGGTGAAATGTTACGACTCCGGATGCTGCTCTGTCTAATCTGAATCTAGATTACAGAGCGGCGAGCCACGTGTCTCTCAGCTCCGGTGCAGGGTTTATTTGACAGTGTGACGAGATTCAGAGCAAAGTGAGATATTCACCGTTTCCACCACAAAACTGACACCTGCTACTATAAAAGGACTGGCGGATTACCGGACACATGTTTAGAATTAACTGAACATAACAAAATGCAAATTTATGTTGTGGATTATTTTGAAAAACATTACAACTAGTGCTGGTGCTTTGTAACTCAGCTGGATGAGTCTAATGTTAAATGTCCCAAATTGTCATATTTTTTTCGAAGAATAGAAGGCAACCTAGGATTCTGACTCACTTTTACAGTTTGTGTCCTTTAAATGATTTTTTTCTTTCCATAAAACATAGATAGTTATAGTTATAGACATATAGTTGTTTGTGTTGTGTTGTTTTGTTTGTTTGTTTTTGGTACATTTGCATGCATTCTTTAAGAGTTTGACTTGTTTAGGGCACAAAAAACAACAATCATGACTCATTTGATCACGTTTGCATGCTTGCAAAAAAATCAGCTGTAAAATCTATTTTATTAGTTCTTTTATTTAACAGTTTATTAGTTATTAGATCTTAAAATGCCGCCGACTGTGTCCACTTGAAGAGCGGTTCATGAAACAAGCTCAATTTAGCTGAAATTGAAACATCACATTTTCCTTCTAGCTTTCATTTGTATCAAGAATCACAAGAATTTAGGACTCGGTATAACTTTAATTTACTTGTTAAGATGTCGGCGGGGCAGCGAACATCTGAATTACAGACAGGGCTTTTACTGTAAGCTCCATGCATTTATTTTCATTCCCCTGTTTATGTTCTGTACAATAATTGTAAAAAGGTGTCGCTCTCCAGTGGACCGTCATGGAGGCCAAACCAACCGTTTAACGCCTCGCACGCCTCAAACGAAGCCTGTTTTTATGGAGGCGGTCTTCCGTTATCTTCTGAAGCTGCTGGGAACAGAAAAGCGGCAGCGAGCTCACCCTGTGGTGTTTTTCTTGGCACAGATATCGCGGATCTACACGTTTACGGGGCTCGTAAACCCATCATGTCTTCCAACAGCCCGTTAAGCCACACTCGGTGAAACTAACTTCTTGCCATACGGATAAAACACAGAGGCGAGGGGCGAGTGAGGTTGATGAGTAGATGGAGAGAGAGAGAGAGAGACACAGTTATCCTCGCTGTCAGGTGGCACTTTGCTGCTGCAGGTTGGTGGATTTCATGTTATTAAAAACTACGAATTCTGTGTTGCTGACCTTGTAGCATTATGAAATACTTTAAAAGCCAATAGTTGAAAAGGACAATGCTGTCAGTCCAAAAAAAAAAAAAAAAAAAAGAGATAATTTTCTGGATTTATTAGTAGTTGCCATTTTGGAAATGAAGGCTTGGTGTCTGACAGCCGTATGCTGCCTGAGGGAGCAGGGGATAAATGGGCACTCCAGGCAAAAAGCCCTTACAAATTCATCAAATGAAGGTAAAAGTTAATGATGAGGGGGCAAAAAAAATCTCCCAGTGGGACACTGTGAAAATTGTTTCGTTTTTGATTAGGAAATAATGGAAGCAGCAGAAAATGTGTCACTGCACAGACGAAGGGGGAGAGAAAAAACACCGAGCAACACAAACACAAAGCCTGGTGCATCTGGGAATGCAAGAGGTGGGAGAGTGGGGTTTGTACATTTTACAGGAAAAGTCACGAAAGTTGACAGGGTTCATCCTCTGGGAAGCATGAGTGTACTTTGCAAAGTTTGGGGCAGGGTAATCCGCCTGAGAGATTTTGAAATATCAAATTTTACATTTATGGATGGTGCAAGGGGAAAGGTAAAGGGATCATCAAACCAATCAATGGGAATCTTCCTTTGGGGAGCATGAATGCACTCAATACACACCATAGCAATCTGCTAGTTAGATTTAGATGATAGTGTGCAAACGTGGCTCATGTCAGGGTGGTGCAGGTGATTTTGGCCTGAGGGTGGCAGTAGAGGAAAACTCATTAGTTCACCAGAACTGACAGGGTTCATCCTCTGAGGAGCATGACTATCAGCCCAGTAGATTGTGAGACATCAAATGTGACATTTTGGCCTGAGGGTGGTGCTAAGGGAAAGGTGATGGTGACACCAAAATTGATAGGGTTCATTCTCTATAGGGAGCATGAGTACACTTAGTCAATTACTTGGTAATCCTTCCATTACGTTTAAAGATATGTTGTGTACAAGTCAGATGTTTGTCCTGAGGGTGGCACCAGAGAAAAGGTCTAGATTTTGAGAGTAAAGTGTTGACTTAACGGATGGACAAATGGACGGATGGACCAAGACACTCAATGGATGATGGATTGGACTGATTGAGCATAAAAAAAACAACAAATACAACACCAACAGAGAGAGAGAGAAAAAACATAATCCTTAGACACTGAATGCTCTGCAGGTTTCCATATTTCTGATCCACTTCCAGCGACACACATGCCTGAACTGTTAGCTCTATCAGTTGTTTGACAGCCGAGCTTGTTGGAAAAGAAAGGAGGACCGGTTTAAAACAAAAGAGCCTGGACATTTAAATGCTCTCACAGTGACAAATTACCAATCATCAGCCTTTTATCCAAAGCTCTTCATCATCAGACATGGCTGTGTGGCTGAAAAAGAGGCCCCGCAGTTGTTCAGCTGCATGAGATGCGGTTTAGTTTTGTTTTTACTGCAGATGGATCAGCTATGAGGGGATGTGTCTGGCATGATCTGCTGTTTCACCGGTGGGACCATGAACGCTTCAGAGGTGGACAAAGTAGAGCATCACCGCCTTGGTTCAATGTGAAACTGGATTTTATTTTTTGAACGTATAAGAGAAAACCAAGTCCTGTTAGAAAACCATGTTCAGGGCAGTTTCTCAGTCACCTGTTTGAGCTGAGAAACAAAGTCCACAGTTTTCTTTAATGAGAAAAAAAACACTGGCACGCTTTTATTTCCTGACATTTCCTGGAGGAACTTACCTATCTGACATATTTACACAGCTGAAGTGAGTAAACGTCTCATTGCAAGGAATCAACAGCGGCATCTTTTTGCTCTCAGATAAAACTGAAGGCTTCGGGAGGAAACTGGCTCTGTGTAACAGGCAAAATGCTGGAAAACTCTCCACACATAAACTTGACTGATTTAGTTAAACATCATCTGTCCCAGCTGGCTGAGAAATCCACATGGAGTTTTCCCCAGAGATGGCAATCTTGTGGATTCTGGACTCTCTGCTGCCGACGGCTTTGCCCCATCCGCAGAGCTGGAAACTGGGCTAATGGAGCTGTCTGCTGATAGCCGGCTGCGGTCACAGCTGACTGAAGGAATATCCTCGTCCTGCAGGAGAGGCTGTTAACTTTCTTATCTGTGTGAATCTGGGTTTTCACATTGTGGCCGCAACCACGTCCAAGGCCAGGAGCAGTCTGAGAGCAGATCACACCGAGGCTGAATGAGGCTGAATTTTTCTTTACAGCAGAGTGAGAACATTTTACAGCCACACTGAGAATCGAACAGGCTACATAAATGTGACTATTGAACCCTTGGCATTTGTTGTGTTTATGATCCTCACAGATTTGGAGATGGAGACGGCAGCAGCTGTTTCTGATGGCAGCTGCAGCCACAGAAAAGCTCAGCTGCTCTTGAATTATTTTTGCCCCGTTGGCCGGCGGCGGGCCAAAGGACGGCCACGTCGGTCCATCAGTCGCTCGGTCGGTTTGTCCGTTCAACAATATATTTAAAGATGACAAATCCTGAAATCTATTGGCTGCATTACCAGGAAATTTGGTGGCCACGTTCATGCTCCTCAGCGGAGGGACCCTGTCAGTTTTGGTGGCCGTTCCTCTAGCGCCACCCTCAGGCCAAAATATCAACTTTGAAAGATATCACGAAATGTAATTGTGCCCAATCTGATGGGACTATATGCACTGATTGTCATTCGTCTGTTCGTTACACAGCGACATAACTTCCAAATGAACACTTGGATTTCCATCAAATATGGTGGGACCGTTGATCATGAGCCAGGGAAGAAATGCCGACCTTCTCTTGCATATTGGCCAAAAGGGGGCGTGGCAAATCACAAAAAGGCTCTGAACCTCTGGATGGATTCACACGTCATCTCAAAACTTTGAACAGATACGTTATGGGTCGCAGAAATCCTGATCAGCTTTTCAGGCCAATCAATCACTGATCTGCACCGCTGATGAGGGAGAGCATGTGTCCTTGTCAGCTGATTGACATAATATTTGATTAGTACATTCATTCTCCCAAAAGGAGGAATCCTCTTGGTTTTGTGCAGCCTGTGAATTTTCCTCTACCCACAATGTTAGGCGAATATATCAAATTTGACTCGTCAAACTCTTCTGGGCAGCTTTCCGTGAATTTTAATGAGCACATCTTATTCGTTGTGGTGTCACCATGAACTTTCCCTTTAGTGCCATCATTAGGTCATCATGTCAAACTGATATTTCAAAGTCTCCAGGGCAGACTGCCATGAAATTTGATATGCACATTAATTTTTTAAGTGCAGTGGATGGCAGGGACTAGTGTCAACACTGGACTGTCCAAATACAGTGTGACGAGAAGAGACAAAATAAGGAAAAACCGCTCAGTCGGCCCTTAATGTGGAAAAAGTCGAGAACTCCTGGGCTAAACCGGCAGGGCGGCAGCTTATTCTCACAGTTGCTTTAGATCTAATGAGTCCTGATGAGAATATATGTAATTTATTAGGGTATTTGTCTTTTTTTCTTTTTTGAAAACTGTTTTGCAAAAAATGATGATGGTTACAAATGTAAAGGGCATCATATATGGTTTTCTCTCTGTTTTATGGAATAACCATGCAGTTGTTTTTTTCTGTGTTCCTGCAAACTGTGCTGGTGTGTGAACAGACATGACTCTCTCAGATGATGTCTGCAAATTTGTGATGTTTTTGTCCTTTTGTTTATCCTCGTGTCCTTTTGGTTTCTCGGGCTTCTTTTAGTTCTTGGATGAAATTCTTCTCTGGGCACATTCGTACATTTTTAATTTTCAGACGATGTTTTGCCGAGGCCGATTATAGCGTATGAATTATGTTAGATTTGGCGTAAATTGTGTGAAACGGAGCTCCAGTCAGTGACCCGGCGGCTTTGTTTATGTGTATGAATCATGACGGCGTCTCAAGTGGCTTCGTAAAAGTTCAACGCTCTTTTGTTTGGCTTCCCAAGGACAGAGGAAAAACTCTTGAGTTGCTGAACAGTAAACTCATTGCTGAGATAGCACTGGGAATGCAAGAAACACACACACACACACACACACACACACACACACACACACACACACAGAATGATGTCAGGGAGGGAACGGTTAGTCAGGATATAAAAGCCTTGCCATTTTTATCCACCGTTGCCAGAGGCAGTCAATACTCTTTTCCATGGAAGGGTAAGATTTGTCGTTCTGTGCCATCTTTTTGACTCCTTTGGGATTACGGGGAATTATGTGGCACATTTTTATAGCATTTGTCATGGAAATGAAGCTTGGCAGTGTCTTCATTAGAGGTTCTGCTGCACAGAGCTTTGCCCTCCAAACATGGCTCAGAGTCCCGGCCTAATTTATTAGATGTCATCTGTAAATCTTTGTGATTTTAAGTGAATTTTATGGAACATTTTGTAATTGGATTTGTCACGGAAATGATACTTGGCGATGGCGTCGCAGTTGCAGCTTGCATCGCTTTGCCCTGAAAACAGAAAACAGCTCCCACAGTCCTGGTGTGTTTTCTTCGGTGCCATCCGTGTCTGTTCTTTGAGATTTTCAAGGAAATTTTTATGACTCTCGCAGTCACAGAAATGATACTTGGCAGCGTCTTTAACACAGACTGTGGTGTCCATCAAGCCTGAGAGCAGCTCTTACAATGATGTCATAATTTATTGTACACATGTACATCAATCTTGGGTTTTTACGTAAATTTCATAAAACATTTTTATAGTATTTATGATGGATATGAATGCTGCAGTGTCTTTTCAACACGCTGTACACAGCTTCACCCTTAAAACGCTGTCAGAATATATTCCCTGCCATCCCTCAGTCTCCTCTGGGATGCTCAGGACCTGCGAGGGTCACAGTTGCAGAGTTTTGCTCATGGAAACATGGAAGCTGTACTTTGCCCTTTCAGCAGCACCACAGAGCCGCTGGACGCCTCCGGCTCATAAAACCCTGTCAGACTCCTTTTGTTCGCCATCCAGAGATCTACTTTGGGATTTTATGGTCTTTTTTTTTCTACATCATGTATATAATACCATGCAAAGTCTTCTCAGTGTCACCCTGTGTTGAGTTTCCCCACTGATAATAAAAAAAAAATCCTAGAATAATCCATTCTATACCATCATGACAAATTCAAAAGAATATTTTTTGATGCTTGTATAGAAATGACCACTGGGATTTTTTTTAAAGGCCAATAAAACGCCAGTGTTTTTGTATTGAAGCAGATAGCCAATGTGTTGCAGCCAATGGCAATACTCAGTATCTTTCAGTTTAATCGTTTTTATGCCCCAAAATTATTAATTATCCACTGTTTTGCATGCAATGTTATCCTTGAGACAGTTTTTTAGACTGTCACGTGACACTAAAACTCTCCACTGAAACCAGACTAACAGCTAGCAGCTCTTTCAGCCCCATCTCCACTATAAAAAAAAAAAAAATCACTGTTGATTAGATGAATAAATAAATAACATGTTTAAAGAAATCCTATTTTTATGCACCTGCAGTCAGGAGGAACTTCCATCACATCAGAGGTGGATGACACTGGCCGACCCAGGACAAAATTGGCTCAATTTATTGGAAAACTCATATATGATTATTAAACCCTAATAATCTAATCCGTTCACCGCAACTTCATAAACAATGTTGCTGCTAAAAAAGGACATAAAATCCTGACATTATTCTTTTAAATGCCATCTCCCATCTTTGTGTGTGTGGTGTAAAGTCCAGGGACAGTAAAGTAACTATTTCTTGTCATGATTCTGGACGATAATGTCATTTTAGAAGAATATTTATTATGAAAGTAACTCTTTTCAACCTGCCTGCATGGGAGCGCTCAGTTTTGAATCGAAAGCAACCGTAAAAATCCTGGGATAATTTACGGTATGCCGTCCATGCATCTCCTTTCCGATTTTCAGGAAATTTCATGGGTCATATTTTGGCCGTGTTTGTGATGGAAACGACACTTGGCAAAGTCTTTTTCTTCGTTTTTTTTTTTTTTTTTAAGCGCTGTGGTGCACAAAGCTGCTGAGTGACTCTTTGAATCCATACAAAATTTATTATGTTCCATCTTTTCAGGGTTTTGGGGGAAATCTCATGGACATTTTGTTTTTATATAACGGAAATGATACTTTGAGATATGATTTCAGCATTAACTAGCACACAGAGCTGCCTCTGCCTACACACAGCCTCATATGATGTGTTCGATCCAACCTGGGAAGCAGTTAAGGCATTGAACAGCTCTATTGTTTTACATACGATCAATGAGGTGACACGTTTGAATGTTCATAAATGTTTTTATGCAGTTTGTTATGGGAATAAATAATGTCAGAGTGATGCATGTTGTCAGTTTAAGACGGTAGAAGTTGCTTTCGCTCAGTGGATGCATTACGATTCATGCTGCATGTTCGTTGGACTGAGTTTACCACGGCAGGCATCTCAGCCGCTAAAAAACAATCCAAGCAGATTTTTACGGTTTCTCTGCAGGCCTCATTTCCCATCTGCCATGTTTGAGACACAGTAAGGGTCTCCGGGAAACTTCAAGCCCTGGTTTTGAGGTGATTTTTCATGAATGCTTTACTGTTTCAACATGACCTGGCGGACAAGCGGCTCCGACCCCTGAACGGCTCTTAACGTCCTGAGAAACGGGACGCCGTCCATGAGAAAAGCCTCCTGGTTGTTTTGGTGTGGAGCCACTTCTGTCGACAAATACATCTGCTGTCTGAATTATTACAGCAAATGTATGTATGTGTGTGTCCTTCCATTTTTCTGTCTTTCTTCAGTTTGTGGGAAGAGGAACAGAGTCCAGATGGGTGAACAGTTAAATTCTGGCCTGTTCTGGCAAACACCTCTTTCTCTCCAATATTTTACTGATCACATTTAAAGGAAAGTTGCAGTATTTTAGCAGTTGCAGGCTGTGTGTCTGATTTCTCTGCCGTGCTATCTATCTGAAAATAAAACAGCGTCACTGACTGTGTAAGCACTGAGAAAAAAAACACGCTCCAACTCAACTACACATGCATGAATATCTATGTGCTTTGAAATGTTCTGTTCATTGTTGGAAAATATTTCATTTTCTTTCTCTCTGTTTGTTTTTATGTTCTCTTTCCTTTTACATGTTCAAAATAAATCAGAATGAATGAATGAATGAATGAATGGACTTTGGACAAAACCTGCCTGAGGAGTTCAGGCTGGATGAATCTGTATCATCTCATTAATCATTAATTAAAACCATTTTTGCATACTTGTTTTTATGTAATAATCTTTAATTAATTGTGTTTGACCTCTGTGTTATGACTTTGTTTTTGTGTCTGGCCTTGCCTTCACAATTCTTATGTTACTTTCAATGCTCTGCAATCAATTTTATATTTAGTTTTGCCCATTTAACTGTATTGTATCCATGTTTTGAATATTGCTATAAAAATAAGGGCTGTAACTGTTATTATTTACCCTCTTCTGTACGCATTATGTGTGTACCTGTGTGTCAGTGTTTTGCCTTGAGCTTCATTTTAGGGTTTTTCTTTTTTTCTTTTTCTTTTTTTTTTCTTTGGGTGTGTTGGATCTCTTAAAGTTAAACTTGAAGCCAACATGACAGAGGCTCGCATTCATAAATAGTTTCTATACAGATTTACAGATAATTTATTGTCCTTTAACATGGAGATTTGTTGTTGCTCAGCGCCTCACTGAGAAGGGAAGATGCTGAAACATGTCCCCCCCCCATAGACTGAAGATGTTATTATTCCAGTCGTCTTCACTGTTGTGTGTGTGAGCCTCCGTCATGCTGGTTTCATGCCCATTAAAACACCTGAAAATGACCTCTGGATGCTAAAAATACCAACTTATTAGTGAATTAAATGTTGCAGCCCTGCATCAGTATTTACATGGCTTAGATGATTTTGCAAACTTGCTGTGCTGCCATGACAGGATCTTTTTTGTTTTGTCATCAGTTAATTAAAGGTGAATGACACACGGCAGAGGTTAGTGTCTTCCTGTGTGCGTACCTGGCTGGTGAAGGTGAGGTGGTACGTGTCGTACTGGACGGGGGGCGGAGTCCAGATCAGAGTGACAGACGTCTCTGTGATGTCCTGCGTGCTCAGCTGGGACACACCCGACATGACTGGAGAGAGAGAGAGAGAGAGAGAGAGAGAGAGAGATTTGTTATCAGAACTCTATCATGTGACACAGGCTTCTTCCCCGTCCTTTCCTTTATGTTTTAATAAATAATACGCAGTTGTCAGATGTAAAAATGAAAAAGAGATTTGAATCTAATCGAAACGCAGCGTTAAACATCAGCTGCCCTTCAGCAACAGAACAGATCGCTCTATTGAAGACAAAAACTCATTAAGATTTTCCATGAGTCAGCAGAAGAGAGAGAGAGAGAGAGAGAGAGAGAGAGAGAGAGAGAGAGAGAGAGAGAGGGGCAAAGACAAAGAAAGAAAAAAAAAGAAAGACAGAAAGGGGTGAAATATAAGAAGGGGGGCAGAGTAACTGTGAACAGAGCACAATAAAACAAGAATAGAACAGAATAGAGTAGAATAGAGTTGACTGAAGGGGCCGGAGGAGAGAGGGGATGGAGGCCCCGACAGAAACATCTGGACATCAACAACAAGAGCAAACACAAGATGCATTTTAATGCATTCCATACTGCCAGCATCATCGCTCCGCACATAAACTCGCCTCCCGTGGCCCCGCCCATCGCCACAGCGTGTGAAACAACACACACTGTGTATGTGAAACAACACACACTGTGTGTGAAACAACACACACTGTGTGTGAAACAACACACACTGTGTGTGAAACAACACACACTGTGTGTGAAACAACACACACTGTGTGAAACAACACACACTGTGAGATGAAGACGTAATGCACACATTTCCATAGAAGAGGCTGCCTCACATTGTAATGCCTGTAATCCCTGGAAATATCTCCCAACTGAGCCCGTAAGCCGTGCACATCCCTGCTGCAGAGCGCTCTCCGCTGACGTAATGCCCCCCTCTCCACCCCCCACCCCACCCCCCCACTGGCGGCCATGTTGGAGGAGAACTTATAACTGTGTCATCTCGACAGAATTCAACAGCCGTGGTTCATTTCTGTGCTGTTTTTGACTGGGAGGCGATAGATTTCAGTTTTAGTTTGTTAGCTGGTGCATCATTCTCTCTGGTGCACATGATTTAAATCAACAATCTGCACATTTTCATCATAAATTTCCATTTTGGTTTGATGCCATACAATATTCAGTTAACCTCAACGAAGATAATGAAAGCTTTTGCTGCTGGAAACACCTCTGTGCAGGCTGCTGCTTCCCAGGAAAAAACCTTTACTAACAGGGAAGTGATGGATTCATGTTTCTGGCTTGTTTGAAATATAAATAATAGAGAAAAAGTGGACATGAGCAGATATTAGGTGAAAAGCCATGCCCACTATCACGCCCCTGTTTGGCTCTATTGTGTTTAGGCACATGATAGACTCTGAGCAAAGCGCGCTTACACAAACACAGACACCAACATGAGGGCTGTTCCTTGTGTTCTCGCGTCGCAAAATGTGAAACAACACAAACCCCTATTGCAACGCCATGCGTTTCAGGAAGGGGCAGTCGCTGCTAAAAAGCAACTCCCAGTGAAGAAAAACCAACAACTTGATATGTTCCTGTGAGAATTCATGCCATTTTTTTTTTTTTTCTTCCCTGCAAAACTTTTTTTGGCAGTGATGGAGGATCATGTAAAACATCCGTTCCTACATGGCAGCTGTTTTTAAATCCTCCTATCAGCCGTCACATTGCCTTTGTTCTATTCTATAAATCTATAACCTCAGACTGGACACGGGAGTTGATGAACACGCCTGTGCAACATGAGCAAAAGAGCCTGCATTTGCATTTGCCCATGCGTCTGCAATCTTATTATTTTGCCAGGTGGTAGTCTGGAGGGGTTGTGTGTGTCTGTCAGTGTGTGTGTATCTGTCTGCAGCTGATCTTGCATACTACTTGGCCAGCCTAATATGTTGTTGTGCACAGTTGTGGCTGTTTAATCAACACGATCTCATGGCTGTGGTGATTTAAAACCTTTGAAAAGCAAGCACCGGAGAGGGGAGGATACGCAGGCAGTGCCTCCGTGTCTTCCCTTCCTCCAGTGAGCAAAAAAAGAGGCGGTTGGTCATCCAAGTCCGAGCAGCGGAGAAAGGAAGATATGGCTGAGTGCACTCTTCTGGTTTCTCTCTCTCTCTTTGATATGATTGATGCAGTGGAACAAATGGAGCAGCAGGCACTGGACCCGGATCTGTTCCCTCTGTAGAAAAACTATTAAGGCATTAAGACGCTTCCCATCCCACCGCCAGCCGCCTCTTCTCCGTCATCACGGGACCGAAACGTCACAGACACAGACAAATGGCCTGTGGGAAGCATCTCGCCTTGGTGATTTGACGAATCTCGTGTTGAGAGAGGAAGCTTTCAAAAGGCCAAACTAATAGGAAAAGAATGACAGCTATATTTATTTAATCATTTATTCATTTATTTTGAAGGGAAGGGCGGAGGGGCGTGATTGTTCAAAAACCTGTGGGAGGATATTTCAGCTTCAGATGGGAAGATGATGTGAACGCTTTAAAAACCACTACAACATATTTTATTATGTTTTCGCCATATTGTTAAATAGATACAAATAATACAATATGTCAAAAAGAGCTTATATGAGCCAATATGTCACAAAGGTCATTTTTCATTTCATTATGACTTTAAAAACCCCTTGTCTTAATATCTGCCTCTTGCATAGAACATTTCTCACAGCAACTTAAACAAGTTTAAAGTTAAAGGGTAATTTCATTTTAGTGTCATTTTTAAATATTGGATTAACAGACACATGTACGTCTTAGTGTAACATATTTCATTTTTTCCAATTTTAATCCCATCTTTGCACGTTGTTACTTTATTTTTTCTTTTGAATATTTCAGTTTTTCTCTAGTTTTGTAGATATAGCTGCATGATTCCATGTGTTTCTGTGCAGAGCTTGTGGTCAGATAAGTGCAGTATACTGTACTGTACTGCAGTATATAAAGTTAATTCTTGTATTTTGCAGATTATTAATACGGTGAAGGTAAAGCACACAGAGTTAAGTATCTACACAGTGAGGCAGCATCACACTGTATCAGGATGCCTGTATAACCACTTTCCCTGTGGGCATCATTAAAATTTCAACATATCATATTACATACACTGCATTTCATACAGTGCGTGCCATTTTAATGTAAACCACAGAAACATGCCACTGCCAAGGCAAACCTCGCAGCCTGGCACTGCGACACACCCGATGTATAATATAGCGGGGACATAGTCGATAATATTTCACAAATTTGTTTTATTACACGAGTTCTCATAAAAATTAGTGCTGAAAATTTCACGGCTCGGTGGTTCACTCACGGCGCATGATGCAATATTCTCATAAACCGTCGCCAGAACCCAATATTTAGTTTCTGTAAGTACACTGGACTGGGCGACGCAGCAGGAGGGTGTAAAGCCTGCAGGATGAGTTAACCTGTGGACAGCTGTAACACACACACACACACACACACACATTTTTACACACGCAGCTGTATCCATATCTGTGCCTGCTACACACGTGCATGTACAGTGAGTGGGCAGGCAGACACACATGGCATTTTTACGTAACACACAGATGCATTAACACACACTGCACACCTCACACTCTCTCAAACGTTCGCTCAGCGTTCCCACATGTCCTGGAAAACCTGGAAATCCTGGAGATGTATGAATTAGTCATGGGAAACACCTGGGATATTCAAAAACTGATTAAAAAAAGTTTGGGTAATATTAGTGAGATTCTGTAAGTAAACTTTATGTTTTGGTGTTCTGTGTGTGTATGGAAGCCCAAAGAGCACAGCATGCTTTTGTATTGTTCGTCTGTTGTTAGCTTGTTAAATTTTTTTTTAACAAGTTAACAATGTGTTGAGAACATGTTGTTTGACACGTCAGTTTCACACATTTTTAAACTTTTTTGCAACTTTGTCGCATTCGAATCATTTAAAGATGAATCTCATCATCACTGAATATGTCACACTTTTGCACTCTTTAATGCATGCATTAAACTATTATTGCACATATCTTCTCTCTCTCTCTCTCTCTCTCTCACATACACACACACACACACACAGCAAGTAGAATCAACTGCTCAAATTATGGGAAACCCTATTCTCTGCACTCAATTCAGTGGTTAGTTACCGTCAGGAAAGCATTTAACAATGCACGCACACACACACACACACACACACACACACACACACCCATGCACATGCACACACACCCCTTTCTGCATCATTAGGCAGTATATAGCAGTCTGAGGGTGTTTTATGGAGAGCAGGTCTGGATCCAGGCCCTCTCTCTCTTAATGAAACAGTTCCGTCATTGGAACCACTGCCGCTTGAACCGGTTCCAAATGGCATGACCAATACGCTGGTGTTACCATGGAAATGGCAACAACAACAAGACGACAACAAACCGTGCACGTCCGTGAGGCAAGCTGCATAATTCACTCTCTAATTCAGTCCCTTTCTTTTTTTTTTTTTTTCAAATTGTGATGCATCAGGTTAGCAAAGTCAGAGGAATCATGCAAATGCATTTGTTAAAAAAATAATAATACTTGCATGGGCTCGACTTGATTGACTGGTCCAAATCTGCCTTTGGACATCCTTATATGTCTATATGTAATGTCCATATATTTATAATAACATATACATATCTATATAATGTCTGAACATATAATGTACTGTCCTCATTGTGGTTGAACAGCTGTTTTGTGGTGCATTAGCATATTGCTGAGTGCATTTCTTTGTTTTAAACTTCAGATTAAAGCATGAATTAAGGCTAACATTACATGACAATTACAGAAAGAACACTAACTGGCAGAATACTAATCAGTTTTTGAGACTCTATCTGTTTTATTAAGATAAGGTAGCTGATTTATGCTCTCTAACGTCACAGACAGTGACGCATCTACTTTGCATTTTAGTTTTCATGACATTTCAAAACTTTGCGTAAAATTTGGTTGGACAGTTTGGATGGAAACATGGCTTCTGTCCGATGTCAGAGTTCTGTTGTACACTTAAATTAGGTTAAAATATTTCGAGGGCTATGCTTTTCTCATTATGCCCTGGTTTGAGCTGCGATGTCTCAACTTCTTTTTTGTCCACATTGTAGAAGCTTGACTGCACCATGGACATTGCATTATTACATTATAAGGAGAAACTGTTCTGTTTATCTGAACTGTATATGTTGTGGTGATTTGTTTATGTTTATATTGCTATACATGTCAAAACTGTCTGGAATTAAGCTTTGGACTGAAGTGAACAGAGCAGGAGCTGCTCTTCAGCTCAGGACTCTGAATGAAAGGAACTTATTCTCTCGCTGTGGATCTCAGACTGAGAATTTTCCAGCCCCAAGGGATTCATAAAGTATCTGTCTAGTTCCAGTTCCCATTTGTCATGAAAAACAGAGCTGACGAGAAGACTGTTGTCCAGAGAGATGGATCTGAGACCTACTCCGGGTCCCAAGCCGTGGTTTAAGAAACAAGGGCTTTGAGGAGGGTGACGCTGTTTACATGTTAGAGCCAAATGCATGAGGTAAGAAAATGCACTCTCCTGCCTGAAGTTAAATCTCAGACCTTAAGGGTGGAAGAGTAGGTGTTTCATTGGTAATATCACTTTTTATCTCTTCCTCCAGTTCTGTCTGTGGATCCTTACATGCTTCCCAAATCCCGCTCCCTATGAAACCCCAAACTGGCCTAAACCAGTCAGAGGATCCACTTCTAATGTCCTCCGATTCCCCGACAGTTGACAAGGAGGGTTTTTATTGCCCTTGTGGCCTTTCCAGAACTCTCCTTCGAAGTCTTGCATTGCAGAATTCTCCCAGTTCTTTCGGGTTCTCAAGTTCTCAAAGACTTCGTTCCAGATCTCTTGTTCCAGAGTTACCGAGTTTTATTCTCATTTACAGTCTCTGACGCTGCAGAATTCAGGCACCAAGTTAAGGCTCAGGCTCTCGAACGCTCCTCGTGTCTCGTGTTCGAAAGTTCACGCTCAAGTTCAAGTTCTCAAGTTCTAGACAAATCTGTTTCACACTTTTGGGGTCTGGAATTCTCCTCCCGTTTCTCTCATTTGTGCTCGTTTTCTCTTTACTAGACAGACATCTCACCAAAGAGCCGAAATCCTGCAAGTTCCCGAAAGTCAGATTGAATAAAGGGTTTTTTTAGGGGTGGGAAACTCTTCAGTATCACAGCTGGGTCTGATTCACACTTGCGGCTGCAGTCCAATCTAGTGAATCTACATTTATGAGTATCATTTTTAACGTGTCTGTGGAACAAAAACTCATCCCCCGTCCTCTTTATTAAGACCCAAGTGGATCTTCACACAGGTAACATGATCCATTTTGGATGTCCACTTCTCTCGCCTGATTCATTCTCAATGTCTTTTGCTGTCCTGACATTTATGACCACCATTTCTGTAGAGCCCCTGTGGCCATTCTAGAAATCCTCTCGACTTTGGGACTTTCATTTTCCCATCGATTGTTCTGATATTGTGGCGGCCAGCCTTGAATTTCACTGACCACCAGAACCATGTGGTGAGATGGAATAAAATTCAGAACAAAAAAATAAATATATGGCAGGCCCAGACCCGGTCAAGCGGTTAAGTCCCCCACTTTGGCGGCAAATCTCTAGCGTCTCACTCCCAAATTCTCTCATTACTTTGCCACAATCTGAATAAACAGCCAAAAAATACAGAGCATGAGGAGACTGCCCAAGTTCCTGGCTAGTTAGACTAAAACCTGAAGGATAATACCATTTCATTTTGGTGCCAATTATCTAGACAGTGTAGTTGGAGATGTCAGGATGAGTCTCCCTTCTTTGGAAGAAGCCATTTGGTCCCATTCATTCTTGTGCAAAATAAAAGAATTCAACAGTGAAGTGGTTTATATTTCACCTGACACCCAAAAACACACAGAAACCTTACAAATTTCGTTGTCACAATCCCTGTTGTATTATCTGGTTCATCTATACTGACTGGGACAACAGTTTATTCATAGACTGCACAGTGACTGAGGAAATGTTAATTAGACACAGAAAGCAGTACATAGCCTGTAACTCTAAATGACGCCGATATTCTCCTTTAACCCTCAAGTGACCAACTGTGGTCATAGCTGACTCAAGATATATACTTTTGTTTGTATCTTAATGATTATTTTTCTGATCACATGATTCAAAATCTGTTTTTTAATCAAATGGGGGTTCTTTTTTCATTCATTTTAAATTGGGGTCTGATCTGACCCCAGCTGGACATCAGTGGGTGAGGGTTAATATAAAGACTTGTTTTGATTGTGTATTTTGGTGGGTTTGACTCACCGGTATCGCAGTTGGGTCCGGTCATTCCCGCCTCACACTGGCTGCAGTCCGGTCCGGTGAACCCACGCCGGCACACACACTTCCCCTTGACACACCGACCTTTGTTATTGCAGTTGTTGGGACAGCCCTTGCCAGCGCAGTCCGGCCCAGCGAAGCCCACGTCACAAACACACTTCCCGTTTACACACTTCCCACGGTTGCTGCAGTTGTTGGGGCAAGCTTTGGCTGAGCAGTCGGGCCCTGTAAAACCGGGGTTGCAGACACACTGACCGTCCACGCACTTTCCTCGGTTATTGCAGTTGTCGGGACAGGCGCTTTCGGAACAGTCTGGCCCGGTGAACGCAGGATCGCAAACGCACTGTCCGTTGACGCAGCGCCCCCTGTTGTTGCAATTTCCCGGGCAGGAATTCTCTGAGCAGTCGGATCCGGTGAAGCCGCTGTCGCACACACACCGTCCGTTCACACACCTTCCACGGTTGTTGCAGTTATTGGGACAAGCTCTTTTGGAGCAGTCGGGGCCCGTGAACCCAGGATCGCACTCGCACTGTCCGTTGACGCAGCGGCCCTTGTTGTTGCAGTTTCCGGGACAGGATTCATCTGAACAACTAGGACCTGTGAAGCCGCTGTCGCACACACACCTGCCATTCACACACCTTCCCCGGTTGTTGCAATTGTCGGGGCAGCCTCTCTGCGAGCAGTCCGGACCAGAGAAACCAGGGTCGCACACGCACTGTCCGTTCACACACCTCCCGTTGTCATTGCAGTTGCCGGGACAGTTGGACTGGCTGCAGTCCGGTCCGCTGAAGCCTGGGAAGCAGACGCACTTGCCGTCCACACAGCGACCCTGGTCACTGCACTCGTTGGGACATTCGTCTACGCCCGGCTTAATGGAACAGCCTGCACCTAAAGGAGAGGGATGGGGATGGGTGAGGGGAGGAAGGAGAGAGTGATTGATGGGTAAAACAATATTTCAGGGTGGCGACAGAGCAACCCGATATCATGCAAAAGTGTGTAAAAGACCCGCCGGCCCACCACAGGAAACAGGTCCAGCGTAACTCATTATCTAAGTGAACATTACCTTCTTAACTCGTTCACTAATATTAGCTAAAATACTTGGTTATGGTTAAGTTTAGGTTAAGGTTAGAGTTAGGTTAAGGTTAGGGAAGTCTGTGCGTTTGACCATCCATCATCCCACCCATCCATCGTCGTTCCTCTAATACCACGTCACTTTACTGCTCCTTCATAAAACCACGTACTTTTCAAACCTCGGCGACACAAAACGTGACACTGACACACTTTCCTACGGTGGACCGGTGGATCTGTTACACGCTTTGCCTTGATACTGGCCTGCAAAGAGACATGTTACAGGCCGAAAGTTGCAAATAAACTGTCTCACTTACAGTAATACTGTATTTCAGTACTCGCTCTTCATCAGACAAAACAGATTTTGCCTGTTGCCTGCAGTAACATTTTGAGTGTTTTTGTTTTACGTCTTACACTCCCAAAGCAAATGGATTTCTTACATCAAAACACTCAAACTCATTTTTACAACTTCTTATTAGCCATATTCATGTTTTCTACATTGCTTTTGTCTAGCTTATATATTTTTTCTCGCTGTTAAGTTTATGTCTCATAAGGTAGGGTAAGGTTTTTCTTTTTTTCTTATGTTCTTTGTATTGATCAACTTTATTTATTTTGTTATTTGTTTTGTTTTATTTTTCTAAAGATATATATTTCCCTCTTCTGGTGTTGAGAGGTATATTTTGTGTAGCCTACTATTGTTTTCTATGTAATGTCTATCTAATCTATCTCTCTATCTGCATGTGGGATTTCTCCTTTACTGGCCATTCTTCTCTAGTCTTTTGTGATCGGATGACTGGACCATACTAACTTATTTACTTATTTAAATCCATGTATTTTATGTACAGTACATATACACAGTCATAAATATATGATCAGGTGTGGCTTCGTCTTCTCAGAACTGCTGATGATCTATGAGGAAAACATTTTCTGTTGTGCAATGTTTTTGAAGTTTTTGCACTTTTCCATCACACCTTATGTAAACAAACGTCAGTGTCAGTTTGCATCACTCGGCCTGTTCTGGAAGTCTTCCTTCCTTTTGTTTTTATCACAGTGCAAAACCTTGATCGTGTCTTTTTTGCAAAACAGAACTGGAAAAGCAAATAGTTTTCGGCGTATTCTTGTCCTGCTTGGTGCCAGATGCAGCGGATGGGTGGGGTTTTTACCATGTCGGGTAATTAAAAAACAGTGTCATCGCAGCTGTTCATCACAGGAATGGATTTTAAGAGGTTTTCAAATAAGATGCAGGGTTTCCAGTAGGTATGCACAAGAAATTAAGGTACAGAGAGAAAAGGAGAGAAGGCAGTATAGAGTGAGGCTTTACGTTAAATTAAGGGATGTTTTGTGTTTTTGTTGCATCATAACAAGTGCATCAAAACTTTGTTTGAATATGCACAGCAGAAGACTTGCCATTCATCATGTCTTAGCTTATGGGGGGCAGAATGTTCTCTCTCTGTGTGTGTGTGTGTGTGTGTGTGTGTGTGTGTGGATAGGGGGTTGTAAGCTGCTCTAATTAGGGTCCTGCACAGCCTTGTTTGGACTAATTATCCCCGTGTGTGTGTGTTTATGTGTGTGTTGTTGTTAAGACCAGGGTGGGGAAGTTGCACTGGATTGGGAGGAGATTGAGACTGACATCACACTGGGCAGAGAGCTGAGGAAACACACACACACACACACACACACACACACACACACACACTGCAGGGAGCCTCCTACTGACTTATTCTGAGTGGGTTAGATACAGTAGGGAATGTGCTTATAGGGCATATGCACACACACACACACACACGTATACACACTTGTGGCTTTGTTAGCTCATGGTTGCCGTATTGGTGAGTTCTGCCAATTAACAAATAATATTATCGTTACTCACTGAATAAATAATAAAAAAAAGCTGCACTCTGATGAATGATGAGCTGATTTTACCATAAATGTGTCAAACCTCATTAAACTGAGAACAGTAATGATTTTTTTCCCTCCTGTCTGGTAACTCTGCAACAGGAAATGGTGCATTATGACAAACTGTGTGTGCATGTCTGTGTGTGTGTGTGAGTGTGTGTGTGTGTGTGTGTGTGTGCAACATGGTGAACCTCTGCACTGCAGGATGACTCAGTGCAATGGGAGAAGCCGTGAGGAGAAGGGTGAAGTAATATTAACTCATGTGACTGGCTGCAACACAGACATGTGCGACAGACTGTTACTGAAGATATGTCCACCCCAATAAAGATTTCAAGTGGAGAAACGACAGACAACATACCCGATAACCCGGGTTTGACTCACACTACTTCAATGCCTAGCTCAAGGGCTCACTGACAATAAATGTTAAGGGCCTTGTGATTTGCTATTTTGCTCATTTTGTCCATTCCCTTGCTGCTTTACATGCTTTTTCAACAGTTTTGTCACATCATGACATGCTTTGCTATTTTTCTAATTCCTAATATTACAAGGCACCGAACGTGGAGAGTGGAACGTGAGGGAATGAGGTTCAAAGTACTGACACCTGATTTAGAAATAGTTTTAAACATTATAGGAAGGGAAAACGTACAAAAAAACATCTATAATCATTTAATCTCATATTCAGCTAACATGTTACGCAAGTAAAAAAAAAAAAAAAAAAAACTGCCAGTGGGATGAGATAATCCCACTTGTTTCCAATGCAATTTCACTTTTTTCAGGAATTTTAGCTTTGGAAACAAGTGGGATTATTATCTCATCCCTCTGGCAGTTTTAGCAAAAACAAGATTTTAAGACTCTGAGTGATAATAAGTGACTTGTTAAGATGGAGATTTTTTTTGCAATGTAAATAAAAAACACTCTAAACAGAGCAAAATGATTGACAGTGTCCCACTCTCAGGAGGATTGGGAATTTAAACTGCAATTTAAACAAGCTTTATGACCCAGTTCAATACAGTATCTGTGCCTAATGACTCTAGATGCCTTGCGATGTAAATATAAGTGTATATGTTAGGTGTCATGAACAAAGGCTAATATTTACACTGTTTTGTGAATGATGCAGCTCCACCGAGGGAAATATCAGGCAGGGAAGAGCGTGAAGAGGCATTTTACAGACAGCACAAAAGAAAACTTAGCCTGGTGTTTATGCACCATGTGTGGCTGTAAACACACACTGTGTGGAAGAATAACAACACGCAACAGCAGATGTGTCAACACAAACTGTAGTCATGGAGTTAAACAGTTTACACTTCACAGTGCAGGGGTCCAGACAGACACATTAGACCATGAGCTCCCAAATGGGAATACACACTCAGTGTTCACTTTATCAGCTCCACCTGTACAATCTAATCCAGTCCAATCCAACTGTTGTGCCATCAAGTTTCCTTTCCTGCTGCCTATAATGCTCAGGTTTTTTGTTGTCACGGTAACAGAGGTGTTCATTCGCTTCTATGTTTGGCATTGAGCTCAAAGTTAGTGCTGCTGTTTGACTGGGCTGCATTTTACTGACAGCTGTTTCTACTATTCTGTCCTCCCTTATTGTATATTAATGGGGAGGGACAAAAAATTAGAAACAATTCTCAGTATAATGTAGTCCAGGTCAA
The DNA here is from genome assembly GCF_902150065.1 of Myripristis murdjan. NCBI lineage: Eukaryota > Metazoa > Chordata > Actinopteri > Holocentriformes > Holocentridae > Myripristis > Myripristis murdjan. Next base: position 4,357,241 of record NC_043990.1, read on the forward strand.
GACCTCTGCAAACTACAACCTCAGTAATAAACACAGAATTAAACTGAACTTTAAACTGAACATTATAAACTTTGTACAAGGTAGAATTTATGGCAGAGCTGCTGACCTGAACTGTATTAGACTGGAGAGGTGGAGCTGATAAAGTGGACACTGAGTGTGTGTGTGATGTCTACATGGTCTGCAGTGAAAGTGTGACGACAGTGAGAATGACAAGCTATGCTGACAATCGTTCCTCTGTCACATTTCCCAACTGAGAAAATTTCAAGGGAATTAATTTACAATGAAATGAAACCTTCACTCTGGCCACTTCCTCATCGTTTTTTCCACCACACAAACCGACTCTGACCAAAATCTCCTCAGTTGCTTCACTATAAAGTTTTGTTTGTTTGTTTGTTTGTTTGTTTGTTTTTTCTTAATATGTTTGCGTTGTGTGATGCTGTTTTATGGTATTGTAAAATGAAAATGAATCTAAGTGCACAGTCACATTTGTAAATGCATACGTATGTGCATCAATGTATGGGTGCACGTGTGCATGTAGATATATGTATAGTTTTATATTTATATGATGTGCAATCATGTACACATGTTATATGATATATATATATATATATATATATATATGTTTTATTCACATAAGTTTTGCCTCTATTCAGCTGTAAGTTGTGAGCATGAATGTAAGTAAACTCAAACCACTGAGTTACATAAAATTACATAAAACACTGTTTTTTTTTTTGGTTTTTTTTTCAGGCCAAACTTTCAATCTGAGAATGTGATTATTTTAGTGCAGATGTTAGCAAACAGATAAAGAAGATGTATTAGACATTTCACATGGTGGGATGAATTAGGAAAACTGAATGATGTCATTACTGGGGGCAGCTATATTTATTGCTGTCCCCCACTGGTTGGCCAAATTGCAATTTAGGGTGTTTCTGTTGCACTACTTTACTCATGTGGACAGGCATGAGAATTATAGCCGAGTAATAGAGCCGATACAGTGTGCGACGCTGTGCAACTTAAAGATGCTTGCAGTCCACATGTGTGAAAATGGGAAATATGTGAAAATGCTAATTCCACATGACTTTGTGTGACCACTTTTCTTTTCACGTGGTCGATATCAGTCATGTGAAAACTGAAAATCACATGTGAAAAGCTAAAGTTCAAATGTGACATTGTTTCCTTTTCACATGTGAAAACTGAAAATCACATGTGAAAAACTAAAGTTCAAATGTGACATTGTTTTCTTGTCACATGTGAAAATGTTAGGTCACATGTGAATATTGCCTGTCAGAGGTGAAAATGGTAAATCCACATGTTGAAAAGGCATATTTCACATGTGACATTTTCATAAGGGATCTTGTAAGTCAGCAGCTAGCTTTGCCACAGAGACAAAAGTGAATGTGGTTGTAAAAACAGTAAAAACAACAACAATAACAACAACAACAGCAGCAGAGGCGGCAGAGGCGGCGGCGGCCCGGTACCTTTGCTCTCCTTGGAGGTGCAGCAGCCTCCCTCGGCTCCTCCACATTTCTCTCTGAGGGCCGACACCTCCCTCTCCAGGCGCTCCAGCCGCTCCCGCAAGGCAGCGAAGTCGGCCTCGCAGCCGCACGAGCCCGACCCTGAACCGGATGGAACCAGTTTGATCCGGTGGGTCAGGACCAGGGGAGAACCAGGGGCCAGGTCTACCTCTTTACCTGGGCAAGTAAAATTCAGAGGGATCAAAAGCAGACAGTCTTACAGCAATGCTTTCATTTTCATTGTTGATTTATTGATATAAATGCTGCATGTAGATCCTTTAGTTAAAAACTGCTTTTTCAGCTTCTCCTTTCAAGTTAAATGAGCCTCATGGCATTTGGGAAAACAAACATTACGTCTTAATTTCCCAATAAACATGTCGAAGTAGTAAAGTTGTTGACTCACTTTGTGTTCATGTCAAAACACAAAATAATGGCAATAAAATAAATCTCTTTACTTCAGTGTCCCAAAGCTTTCACGTTGTATTGATCATCACTCTCACCCTCAGCAATCAGTTTTAATCAACTTTATTCCTTTAAATTTCTTCTTGAAACTTTTATATTACTCAGCCTACCTGCCCTTCTCAGTATGATCTTAATCTAATTTACAGCTGAATTTGATCTTTTTATTTATGTTCTTCATTTTCTATCAAGTTTACTGTAATTTTTGAGGGTCTTTGCTCATATTGCACTGTTTTTGGGCCTTTTTACTTTTTCACTTTGCTTTCATGTTTGTACTTTGAAACATGTGTATGGTAATGTTTTTGAAAAGGGCTCTATAAATACAGTTTATTTTATATTTTTCTTATTACCTTGGCTTGAGTCGGGTGAATCACCCTGAGTGGCGCAGCCCTCGGTGATCACCACCTTCAAAAGACCACAAATCAGTCAATCAATCAATCAGTTAATCAGTTCATTAATCACCCAACCAACCATTCAGTCACCTTGATGGAGTCCTGCTTGGTGTCCCGTGGTGTCCTTTGACCCCTGACCTCTAACTCTTGAGAGGTTGATGGGGTCAGGAGGGCGGGGCCAGCCAGGAGGAGGATGAGGAGGAAGCTGGGGATGAAGGGAGGCATCGCTGGGAATGCTGGGAATATTCTCCCGGGAATCAGAAGGAATCGGGAAAGGGACGACACTGTAGCTTGGCCTCAGGTGTCAGGGGCTCGGAGCCGATGGTGGCAGTTTATTCAGCTGAATAAACTGCCACTAAATGAGCTGAATGGAACGATTGTTTCACGGATTTTCACGGTTTTATTAGCCAGTTTCAGCAGACATGCAGACTTCTTGCTCCAGTGGAACCTGCCGTGGTGGTGAAGGCGATCTCTCAGTCAGATACCACCTCAGTTTTTCTTTGTTTTTTGTTTTTTGTTTTTTCAGCCCAAGGCCCCAGAGGTCGATGACTCTTTGCTGAAAGCTGCCAGTCGCTCAGCTCCGTCCTCCTTCTGTATCGCAGGGATTTTCCTCACTGGAACAAAGACAGAACACACATTTACACCCACATTAGCATTCATGCCAGCTCAGCAAAGTCCACTTTGGTCACAATTAGCAGAAACAGGGCCATTAGCTGTTTATGGCTCTGTCAGCATCGCCTGTTCGCCAATAAACCACAATGGAAAAAGTAACTTGGTCATAAAGACTAATTTCTTCTCCTGCAGCCACTTTTCCAACTCGGCCACCTCTCAGGTTGGTGGCACATGGAGCAAACCGAGGGCTGATCGTTTATATTGTTTGGGCAGCAGGGCAGGTTTTTTGTTCAGTTTTTTTTAACAGTGTAATCTGGGATTGAACCAAACCTCCAGACTGTGTGGGTTTGTGTAGCTGAGGCCTGGCTGATCTTGGTGTGAGGTGGTGTTTGCTTTGCAGGAACATTTTTACAGGCTAAATATAATTGTTTGAAGGTCACTGTGACGTTATTTGCCAAAGCAGTGTGTTGAAAATAGAAGAGATGGATTGATAACCTGCCATTAAATCTGTAAACTGCAAATCTGTAAACCGCAGACGTCTGTAAATCTGTCAGTGTGTTTTAGCCATCCAAGTGTGACTTTTATTCTCAGCCGTAGTGGAACTTTTGTTGAGTCTTTTGTTGCATTTGCACCAATATGTACCGTGCATACAGTACCGCTGCATTTCTGCATCATGCATTGCTATTACTACTCTAACATCAAATTAACATGGGAAACTCCTCAGAAATGAATAAAAAAGTACTCCACATGTCGTTTTAAGGCAATACAACAACTTCATAAAGTATCATAACATTTTATCAACCCGTAGAGGATGACAGAGTCGGGTAAAAACATCAGAATTTGGTGTACTGATGTGTTGGCCTGACAGCAGTGACAGCTGAGATCCTTCCAACATCCTCGTCAATCCCACACAGTCAGTTTACAAAGTTGTTATGAGGGTTTAAAATGACTGCCTGTGCCATCTCATGAAAAACTGTATCTCCAAACTGCACTTTTTTCAGGAATTAAGAAAATTAGCATTGTTGTTATAATACTTTATTGTCAAACATGCATTTATGAGATTAACTGCTTTTGAAATGGGTTTAAATGCCAGTGGTTGTTTCAGAAAATCCCCCCAAATCCACAGAAGGTCAGATAATCATGATCCAGTTCATGGAAAAAAGATGAAAATCACCAAAACTTGGATTTACAAAGTTTTCCCCTGACAGGTCCTGCAGTGCGCACACAGTAGCCGACTGTCCACAAATATGAGTTAAAACCTAAATGATCTAACCGCCGCGTCCCCCCCGGAGAGGTTTACAACCAAAGCTGGTTAATGCTCAGAAGATCAAGTGTGTGTCCTCCGTCCGGCTCAAATTCACCAGCAGCAGCAGGTTTGAATGTTGAAACCAGCTGCGGAGAATTCCCAGCACTGGCTCCGGCCACAACAACAGCATCACGTCATCCGAGCTGAAGCAGCAGCACAGGAACGACTATCTTTCAAAAAGCAACATATAAATCCATCAATTCTGGAATAATAAAAAAACCTCAAGTTCATAAATCAGTGTGAGTGAAATGCATGGGGTCTAGTTTGTAAAAGAGTTATCATTTCGCCCACCATGGAATTAGATTACGTACTATGCCTTTAAAAGGTGCCATGACTTTAAAGGGATATTGAGTAAACTTTTCCAAACTTCACGGTGCATAATGATCATAAAATACCTGTGAGCACTGATAGGGTTATTGATCAATCCTCCAGGCTCAACAATCAGTTGGCCAGGCTGCTGCGATTTCTGGCTTTCAATTGTTTTTTTGTCACTTACAGGCTTCCATAATTGAAGGTGACAGGAAAGGAGAGGCAAGCCAGCACTGTTACAGTTCATTCTTTTTGCCAGTAGAGGTCGATAGCGATGACGTAATGCTCCTTTTAAATTTATGGCATGTGATATCTATAATTTGGAGTGATTTTTCAAATGGAAGGGATTCTATTTTTGCTCAAACAAGTAAAAAAAAAAGGAGGTTGATAAACAAGGGAGGGGAGTCTTAACAGCCGCAGCAGACTGTGAGAAAGTTAATAAATTGAAGAAGTGCTGTGATCATGAATGAAACAGCAATAACAGATCCTCAGCCGTGTTGGATGGACTGATTGTTTTGTTGTTTTCTATCCCAGGAGGCCTCAGACCTTCTGTGTTGTGCGATATTTCTAACTCTCAAGGCCTGTTTCTCTCTGGCTGCAGATTTATCTCCTCTGTATATCCAGCTCATGCCATGACAAATAAAAGTAAAAGGATCCTGCTGCAGCAATACAGAATGACGAAACGAGAATTTAAACAAAGGCTGCAGTGACAAATTGTGCAAAAAAAAACAACAAAAAAAATGACATAAATCGTCATCGCAACTAAAAATACCCCAAATCAACAGAGAATTTCAGATAATAAAAGAAAAAATAAGTCAAATAAAGTCAAAATAAAGACATTAATGGCAGGTGATAACAGAAATTTTACCCAAAAGCAGCACAAAACTCAAAAGGAAGACAAGGACATCCCTGCCTTCTTCCTCTTTTTCATTGCCTTTACTTCATCGTCTTTGACCTGTAGTCTCTGCTGCCTCTCCTCTCTTTCACTCATGCATCTTTTCTCTCTTTTTTCTGTCCTTTTCCTCTTAATCTCTCCTTCCTCTTGGCCCCTGAATCGCTCCACTCCAGCGACACAGGGCACACCGAAACCTGAGTGAACGCACGCACTCGGCTGAGCGAGACGGAGGGATGAAAGGAGGGGAGGAAAGGAGGGATCAGCAGGAGGAAGAGGGATAATAAAAATGACCTCAGCCTGGAGGGGGTTTACTGGCTGCTACCAGCTCCTACCCTCGCAGTTAAACTAGGAGGAGCTGCAGCCACCTGCGAGCATGTGGACATACGAAGAGAGCCACAAAAATGAGACGAAAAAAGTGACACCCACTGTTACATTGTCATTAATACGACAAAATTAAAACACACAATGGCACTTTTTCAAAAGCTAGTGAGTCATTTCAGTTCTTGGTTGACAAAGGGGCTGCGCTTTGCAATACTGAATTTCAGAGACTAAACATGAAATTTTATACCTTCACCTGCATTTTGAAATTCATTGCATTGACCCAAATTACAATGTATTCACACGCCGACTACCTGTTGTCCACATGTTGTCCTCTTGTTTATCTTCCCTTATGTTAAATAAAGATGCAAGTGCTGCAAAATACATGTTGCAGAACTATGATGATAAATTAATTCCTGATCAGTAGCTAGTCCAGCTTATATACAGGACTAAAGACTTAACTGTGCATGAGGATGCTTCTCTTCTAAAATCACCTGCAGATCGCCCTCTCCTGACACTTTGTTCCCCTTCACCAATTTAACTTGACCTGACATGGAAAGTGTCCAACATCTGCAACTTGATTTACCTCTTTGTCTAGACCTCGAGTCACTTAAGAAGCAAAACTATTGACTTCAATGGGAGCAATTAGCTTGTAAATACCTGCTGGTCGCAGCTGTTTCAACTGCCATGGTCAGACCTTCTTTAAAACACACCAAGCAGAGAGAGAAAATAAAAAACAAAAAAATACCGGAGGGCATTAGTGACTCAGCCGTAAAGCCTTCACATTTGCTCTGCACCTTTCTTTTCTCTCCCAGCTACTGCTTTTATCTCTGACTGGCGACCCTCCTGTCCAGCTTCAGGTAGCCAAAATAAACTCCGTCCAGCAGGCTCTTTCAAACACAAACTTGGCACCCGACACCCAAACTTGGCTCCGGCAACAGCAATGATAGGATTGTAAGTAAGCAAGTGATATGCAGGAATCCAGGGGTTCGGCTGTGAGGTGGACAGATGTGTGCTTTCACCAGCGAGAGAAGAGTTTGCACTTGCATTTGAAGCCAGAAAGCATCTCTATAGTGCACAAAGGTCCTCACATCCTCATTTTACACACTGCAGGTTTGCTCTTACACATCTCTTTGCTCTTCACACTGTTCATATATTTTCCAAACTCAGGGAAACCCGACTGAACTTCAGCAGGTGGCACGGTGATACCAGCTTAATACTTAACAGAAATATAAAACACAACATATAAAGTTTTTGTTCCATGTTTCGTGAGCTAAACTTACATCAAACTCATCAAATTTGGTTACATGCCTGCTCACTTTTTTTCTCCACCATGAATATCTTTCAAATTAATACATTTCTTAGATGACGGAGACAAAGTAAACCTTTGAAACTGCTTCATGTTGCGTTAATATTTTTGATAAGTATAATATAAACTGTTAAAAATAGGATTCCACAGCCAGAGCAGGTGAAGTCGTATGTCAGCTTCGATCAGCAGTGATCTGGTGATTGACAGCTACTGCATGCCTTCATTAACGAGTACTGGAGACTCGCTCCTGCTACAGTGAAGTCTAGACAGCCAGACACTGTGAAATTCATCACAGAGACTTTTATAGGCAGAGGTCATATGGATCCCATGCAAACTATGAAATCAGTTGGAACAAAAAAAAAAAATGAACAAAAAAGTTCACTCATGCACAAAGTTTGAGCCATTTCCCATAAACTGGCACTGATTTTCATTGCACACAGTCACCGAAATTAACTCTGCAGCACCGAAATGTGCCGTGTTCGAGTGTACTGTTCCAGTGCAGGAGCTATAAAGTGAAGCGGAGGATCCAGAAGCCACCTGACGCCCCTTCCTGTCAATCAACTGCAGCCAGCTTCACCGATCAATACTCTGTGCAACTGATTTATCTGTAACTGTGATGCAAAAGTTTGAATCGGTGTGCCAAAGGGAAGAGCCGGTTTTCAGCCACATGCAGTGAAATTTAAAAAACAAAAAGAGTGATTCAGTCAGTGTGCTAAATGATTTGCATGCTGCATTCATTTCATCACGTTTTGTCGTTACTGATCATGGATGAAATTGAGAGGAAATGAGGAAAAAAAGTCATTTGCGAGGCTGTGCACTTTGCTAGAGAATCTTAAGAGCGTCTTACCTGAGTAGAGCAGTGATGACGGTCTCTCTCTCTCCCCCTGCCTTCAGTCTGTTGGTCCAGAGGTCTCTCTCTCTTTCTCTCTCTCTCTCTGTGAAACTCTCATTGACTGACCGGCAGAAGCAGAAGGAGGGGAATGGACAGAGAAAGAGAGAGAGAGAAGGAAAGAAAGAAAGAAAGAGAGAGAGAGAGAGAGAAAGAAAGAAGCAGAGGGGAGGAGAGCAGTAAAATTTTCTCATACTTCAAGAATTTTTTCCTCCCTCTCTCACCCCCTCTGTCTCTCTCTCTCTCTCTCTCCTCTCCTCCTCTCCTCCTCCTCCTCTCCTCTCTTCTCTCTCTGATGTAATTCTATGTGCTTTACAGGTCCCACTTGGGCGGGGGATTTGCGATGGAAAACATCTGAATTTTTAGATGTTTTGAGGGAACGCGGGGGCCCGAACCTTTAATGTGTTTTGATCCCGTCTCTGTCCTCGGCCGGACACTTTATGACGTTACAGGGAGACTGTCCCCATTATCTGCCACTCTGTTCCTGCTCTCTGAACAGAAAAACTCACTTCCATCTTTTTTTTTCTTTCTTTCTTTCTTTTTTTTTTTTTTTTTTGTTGGGTCTTTTATATCAGTCGTATTTTCGCCTGTGTGCTGACAAACTCGGCCTCCCGTTCACTGTCAGTGGAGCGGCTCCAGGGTTTGACATCATGAAGAGACACTTGGCAGCCGCGCTTCTGGTTCACTGTGGGAGGGGAGGCACAACAAGCCTGCATCATAACACACACACACACACACACACACACACAAACAAACAAAAAAAAAAATACTTGCAACTTGTAGTCTTGGTGATTTACATGTTTTCGCTCAGCCTGAGGGTTTACAGGCCGACAGCAGATCTCCATGACGATCCCAGGCTGCACCACATCCACCGAAAAACCCATGATATCATGATATAAAGAAATGATATCATCCATCATGTTAGTTCATAAATGCACTGCCGTCAATGTGACATGAGGACTTATTTAAAATTCCTAAATCGTTTGACTTTTTTTCTGGAGATGTTGTGCAAGCGCTTCACCTGACAGCAGCAATTTTATCGTCCCGCTCACTCGCACACACGGGGCTCTGCACATGTGATCTATTTATTTATTTATTTATTTATTTATTTATTTATTGTCCATGCTCTCATCCTCCGGTATCCTGAGAGAACCTTGTGACGAAGCTGAGCGTTAAAAATGCAATATGCAACTTTGTCCAAAAGTTAGAAATAACTAAAATAATTAATTTAACAAGAAATAAATAGAATATTTGATATGCCATCAGTTCCTATTTCCCATGAGAAAGGTCATAAAGTCAGCAGACAGACAGACAGTAGATTTCCCTTTATTTTTCTCAGGTGAGAGACAAATATGGGTTGTGTGTGCGTTCAACTCAGTTTAATTAAAATCTTTATTATAAGGGAAGTGTGATTTGAAACATGCACATGGCAATACACTTTGTTAATTCATGATAAAAACCCTGCATGCATGTCGCTGTGGGTTCAGAACAGCGAGTACAGTATGAAAAGTACAGTACAGTAAGAAAATGCCATTTGTTGTCCCATAAATGTTCTGAATTACACAAATAAAAAATAAACTAGAGCTAAAATATAACCGTGCCGAGCAGTAGCCTACGTGGTGCAATACAATCAAAGAGATAATGTTGTTTATTGACATTTATTACTCAGCGGGTTTTAATGAACACCATTTGCCGAAAACTCCCAAACGGTCGCACCCTCACACCAGCTAGCTCGACAGAACAGGGCCGTGCTGGAAATTTTTCTGCCACCTCTTTAACAGCAACACAAACAAACTTTAGCCGACGTCTGTCATATGTGGTGTGGTTTTTAAACATGCAGCTGATTTTATAAACGTGTTTTGGTCGTGATGTAATAATAATAATAATCATAAGAGCCACTAAAGCTGTTAAATGCTGAGAACTAAACGCTGGTGTAGCTTGGATCAAAGTTATAACATGTTCCTCTGCTTTCTTGGCTGACCTCTGATCAGTGTTGGGAAGATTACTTTTGAAATGCAATGGGTTACAGATAAGTAGTTACCCTGTTAAAAATGTAATAAGTAGTGTAACTATTTTGATTATTTCATCTTGGTAATGTAACTGATTACATTTAATTACTTTTTGGTTGCTTTTCTACAAATCCCACGTCTGTCGATCACAGCGGCCTCGACGTGGTCGGCTGGTCTCAGGCTTGATTTGATTGGCAGGCGAGAGAGAGGCGGGGCAAATTCAAACAAGAGAGCCAATCAGAAACAAAGCTCTCATGCTGGCAGATGAATGCAGCCAGTCCAGATGCAGAGACGCTCCGGTCCTTGACTTGTCCCAGCAGCTTTTGTGGAGACCGTGTTGTCTGAAAATCGACCAAAAGAAAACGGAGAAAAGATGCATGAATGTTTTGTTCTATTCATATGAGCTCTTCACTGAAAATATTGTTAGTTTCTTGTGTTTTGGGACTTTTTGGTTGGGCTCTTGTTCGTGTTTTCCTGTGTGTTTTGGTGTAGTTTCGTTTGCCCAGGCCGCTCCTCCCAGTTCCTCACCCTAGTTGTCCTGGTCCCTCCCAGTGTTTCCCTCGGCCCGTCCTCTGTGTTCTCCTGTCTCGTGCTGCAGCTCCTTCTCCAGCTGTGTCTTGGTGTCTGATCAGTTCTGGTGTATTTTAGTCCTGTGTTCAGTTCTGTTCCTGGTTCTGTTCGTTGTTGTTGCTGCGTGTCATGTTTGTAGTTTCCTGTGTTCGTAGAGATCCTGGTGTTTCTGAGTTATTATTAAATATTTTGTTTTCCGTTGTTTGCCTGCTTGCTCCTGCGTTTGGGTCCGACCTACCTCATCGCACGTGACAGCCCCTTTGTAATCACCAACATTTTGATTAGCAACTGTAACTGTAATAAATTTTTTTCTCCGTAACTGTAACTAATTACAATTATATGTATTTAATTCCATGTGACTATTTACTTCACGACACTGCCCATGAAGGGAAAAATAAAGAGCGGAACAGAAGTTAATGTGTCTGCCCCCAGCTGTACTATCCACTGCACTGTTTCCTTAATTGATAACGAGCTAAAACACGAAGGTCAGTAATGGCCGCTCCTTCCAAGGACGCTGTTGTCACCTTTTCCGTAATTGTTCTCACCTTTCCTGTAACTGCCTGTTCTGGGAGTCAGTCATCCATCGGCCAGCAGAAACAACCTGCAGAGTCCAGCTGAGCGGTCGCGTGGTCGGAGGAATCGGCGGCGTCGAGTTAATTCTGCGCTGTGGGAAAGAGACTGTGCTGCATGCATGCTGTAATGTTGGAGGTGCATGTATCTCCATTCTAACACTGATCCAGCTTTGTTTTTCTTCAAACAAGCTAAAGAATCTGCCGGTGGGATGAGATAATCCCACTTGTTTTGAACCATAATTTTCTTGAATCAAGTGTCATTTTCTTGATCCTTACGGGGCTGATCTGCCTTATTCTGCCTTGTTTCATCAGATTTATACTTAATCCCCCACAAATTCCTGAAACAAGTGAAACTGCACTGGAAACAAGTGGGATTATCTCATCCCACTGGCAGATTTTTCTCCTTGTTTGAAGACAAGACATTTTTAACACCAGGTGCAAGACTGAGTTGCTTGTTAGGATGGGAATTTTTGCTTCCATGGGAATGAACAAGTTTGAAACGTCCCCTGCCCTGTGATGCCTACACCGTTACCCTGAACTGCGTGGCTCCTGGGTTCATCTACTGCAAAAACAGCCGAGTCTGTGGTCATTTCAGGCTCGCTAATCAGGGGCTGAAGGTCAATCAGCTTTACGGTCGTCTTTACTGCCGAGCCCTAAACTCTGACTGACCTCTGGAGCCCGACGAGGAGACAGGAGAGCCGCTCAGGGCTCACCTGAACGTAACCTCTTTACTTAGCTAACAACAGTAAATATTAAACATACAACTAAATTTTCTCCACCAGTTTGTGAAATACCTTTTTAAAATTGTCCTGAAAGTTGATTTAAAGTTGATCTATGCAGTCGATGCACTTCTGTGAGGGAGTAGAGGCAACGTGCAGCACTTTCCTCCTTTCGACTCACATTTGGTTGCAGCTCCGGCACCTGGGACAAAATCTTGCTTTTTGGGATGTGCATGGGTTCGCTTTTCTCTTTTTTTTCCACATAAAATTGATATTTGACATTTTTAGAGCCACACCACCTGCGACTGCATGTATTTTGTAAAGATATCTCGTGTTCAGGGCAGGTTACTGCAGTTTGGCTGTGCGGGTCGGTGCTGTTATACACTGTGGTGTCATAGACCGGCTGCGGTGGGCTCAGTCCCGCTAATCTCGGGCTGAAGGCCAATCAACTTTACTATCAACTTTACAGCCGAGCCCTAAAGCCCGACATTAACACTTACTGCTCCCCCGGCTGCTCATAAGACAGTAGCTGGCACGCCACCCTGCGAGCTTTACAGCGGCTCACTACGCTCTGTTATCCCACCTCCACACTCCATTATTTTAAAACCCTTTAATACCCTGTAAATGAATTTGCAACACTTCAGAACAAAAACAGGAAAATTGGACGTTGAATCTGTTTATGGCTTCAGTTTCAAAACAGCACACGGTGTATTGAAATGTCACTGAATGTGCATTGTGTACGACTTCAAAACTACACAGAGGGTATCATCTAAGGTTTTGCTGCAGATTCATCCCAGCAGCTCTGAAAGCTCCACTGCTCTGCTATTAGTTTTCAATATTGAGCGTTGATGCCCGGTTGAGGTGCTCGCTCTCAGTATCGTCAGTCCTGGAGGGAGGAGCGAGGGGGAGCAGGACTTTTCTACCACAACTTTAATTTCCACAGTAGCACAGGGTGACCTTATTTTCAAACCCCCAAACCAGGAGCCTCAAGTGCTGCATGTTTTCCATATGCATGCATGCACCGTGTACATTTTCATCAGGATGGGAGACAGTTATTTCAGCATTTATCACACCTACCCAGCGCATCTTTCAGCAGCGCCTCGACAGACGGAAAACTGTTTCGTTTCCTGAAATCCAGTAAAAAAAACATGGTCGAAAACTGTTTTGTAACACCAGTAAACACAAAACACAAGGGTTGCATCGGTGTTTTATAACAAATGTCCTGGCTGTCAGATGCCTTTTAAGAGAAAACACAAGGTATTTGTCAGTGTGTACAAGTCGTCTCAGACTGTGACACATTCTCCGTCAGCTATTTCTGCAGCAGTCTGGATCCTGGGATGATTTGATTGAGCAGAAAACACTGAAGATATCTGAAGAATAACCTGTCTATGTTTGTTGAAAAATGTGGGCATGAAGTCACACGTAAAGGGTTTGTAGAGCAAGACATTTCTGTGAGGATCTGCCAGCAAAATCTCGGTTTAGCATGACGCTGCCGGCTTCTCAGCCTCATAGTGTCAGAAGTCGAGGTCAGATCGCCTCGAGCCTGGCACCGTTAGATTCAGCAGGAAAC